>NC_080671.1:219587516-219851568 GCF_030247195.1 Topomyia yanbarensis | reverse complement strand
GTCTCGGTTTCCAGCTGAAACTTTATTTATGGAAAGTGTTTTTATAACCACCACAATACCCCGATTACATTTCGATGAAATGTATGAGCCAAATAGTTTCAAATGGCTGTGATTTCAGAATAAATGCAAATTAAACTAAATTTCTTACTCATTTCATTTTCATTTATTTAGTTCAACATCAATTTCATGCTAACACTGAATCAACAATTTGCCTCCACAATACTCGATTTGTAGCTGCAGCTCTCCAACGTCGGTTACGCCCAACACTCGCCAAATCACGTTCCACCTGGTCCGCCTATCGTGCTCTCTGCGCTCCTCGCCTTCTTGTACTAACCGGATCATTAGCGAACACCATCTTTGCAGGATTCTTGTCCGGCATTCTTGCAACATGCCCTGTCCACCGTATCCTTCCAGCTTTGGCCACCTTTTGGATACTGAGTTCGCCATAGAGTGCAGCGAGCTCGTGGTTCATCCTTCGCCGCCACACACCGTTCTCCTGCACAGCGCCGAATGTCGTCCTTAGCATCCGTCGCTCGAAAACTGCTATCGCTTGCAGGTCCTCCTCGAGCATGGTCCAAGTCTCGTACCCGTAAAGAACCACCGGTCTTATAAGCGTTTTGTACATGGTGCATTTGGTGCGGGGGTGAATTTTTCTTGACCGCAGTTTCTTCTGGAGCCCGACTTCCACTGATGATGCGTCTTCGGATTTCACGGCTCACGTTATTGTCAGCCGTTAATAAGGATCCTAGGTAGACAAAATCCTCCACTACCTCGAAGGTATCCCCGTCGATCGTAACGCTGTTTTCTAGCCGGATCCTGTCGTTTTCGGTTCCGCCTACCAACATATACTTTGTTTTGGACGCATTTACCACCAATCCGACCTTCGCGTTTCAGGCAGGTCTGTCACCGTTCCAAATGTTCGGACGATAATGTCCATGTTGTCCGCGAAGCATACAAATTGGCCGGATTTCGTGAAGATCGTGCCCCGGCTGTTGAGCCCGGCTCGTCGCATCACACCTTCTAGAGCGATGTTGAATAGTAGACACGAGATTCCATCACCTTGTTTCAGTCCCCGTCGAGATTCGAATGGACTAGAAAGTTCACCCGAAATCCTTACGCTGTTTTGTACACCGTCCATCGTTGCTTTGATCAGTCGAGTCAGCTTCTCGGGAAAGCTGTTTTCGTCCATGATTTTCCATAGCTCTACGCGGTTGATACTGTCGTATGCCGCCTTGAAGTCGATGAACATGATTTCTTACTCATATTTTGGCTTTTTTTGAGAAGAAAATGAAGTTTTTGTTGGAACCTACGACTCACTTGCGAACGAAAAAAAAACTGTATCACTTTGCCAGTTCATGAGCTGAATCATAGGTGTCGCATGATTAATTTTAGTTTTGCCGCAAATCGCCAATTCGCGAAAGGATTTTGTTCACTCACGCAAAATCCCTATATGCATATTTCACAGTTCACACCAAATCGAACTGCACAGTTTGAAAGTGTGATGAATTAAACGTGTGATCAAAAGTGCAACTCCTTTGACCTTTTTGATGATGATGATGATGATGATGGTCCCACCCCATACCCCCACAAAGACGTGAGCTGAACGATTTATCTACAAGATAATTAATATTTTGATCCATAACTAAACCAGTTAACAAAAAGAAACGGACTGGTTCAATTTGCAGACATAGCCTTTCCTTCAAAAGAACGTAACCAGATACATTTCGAATATTCTGCCAACAACCAGGGTCCATCAAGAAAATTTCCATTCCGGGAAGATACTTGATAGAATCGGGAATTGAACCCAATAGATTCCATTTCCGATAATTCTCTGTAAGACTCCTCCCGCTTGACCAAGACATCGGTACTACCACCTGCTAAGGTGAGAAGTGACGAGCCTAGTGGTAGTGCAGAGTCCAGTCGAGTTATATCATCCACATCAGGCCCCTTTATTGAAAGTTGCCTACCACTAACCCAAGGCAATCTAGGGATATTCCTTTCCTGGAATACCCCTGGATTGATCAGGAATTGAACCCGATATCTTGTTATATCAGAAGAAGTCACCAAGCCCCACACTCAACGAACCAACTCCGTTATTGCCACTATTGCAGTAATAACCGAGATTAACTCTATTGTCGAGCAAAGCCAACATAACTCCATCATCAAATCAGACTCTGATCACAACAAAAGTCTAAAAGCTTCGATTCAACCCGATGAGCTCTTAGTACTGGTCACTATGTTCGAATTCAAGTTAGTCTCTATCTGCTTATCGCGCGCGTGGCTCAGACTTTTGTAGACATCTCATTATTTTTTAATAACTTTAATAAACAAGTAACAAAAATCCATCATCATCATAGCGAATATAATAACTTAGTGTGACTAAATGCAAATATTAGAAGTGAAAAAAAATACAAAAATTCTATTGTTGTACCTATGCACATCACTTCCTCTTTCAAATCGATCACACAAATATCGAGGAAGCATTCCATTAATAATTTTAAAAACGAACACCATTGTTAAGTAATAAATTCTTTGCTTCACAGAGAGCCATTGTAACGCGCTTAGCATGAAACTAGAGGAAGTGTATCTGTTACATTTTATAATTAATCGCATGATTCTATTTTGCAATCGCTGTAACCTCAATATTTGTGTTTGATTGGCGAGAAACAAAATGGGTGGGCAGAAGTCAATAAGTGGTAAAACAATAGATTTATATAATAAAATTTTACTACTGATTGTTAATCATTTTTCAGACGACACAATATACCATACTTTTTAGCAATCTTTTTGATGACATTGTCGATGTGAGACTTAAAGGTTAACTTGTCATCAATGATTATTCCAAGATATTTTAACTCACTAACGCGATCAATAGTCTCACCATTTATTTCAACGTTAACGTCAGGCCTAGTATTAGCCGAAGAGATAATCATATATTTAGTTTTAGCAACATTTAACTTTAATTGTTTAAATTTTAACCAATGAGCAAGGGAATGCTTCGTTCAAATGCGCCACGGCTTCATCTATATCCTTAGCTGCAATGAACAGAACAGTGTCGTCAGCAAACAAATTTAAGTCACAAAATCGTAAAATTCGCCTCATGTCATTTATATACATAATAAATAAAATAGAACCTAAGACACTACCTTGCGGCACTCCAAGAGGATTGCCAAGAGGACTAGATACAAAATCGTTGAAACTATCACATAAATAGTTTTCAAACCACTTATCCCTCCGATACCAAATCGCTCTAAAGTTTTCAAAAGTAAAGGTCTCGAAATTGTCTGAAAAGCGCGTTTCAGATCCAAAAATACAGCAAAAATCTCGACAAACATATGATTACGGCCTAAAAGCCAACTGTCACAATCCACTTTGAATGGAAATTCCGGACAAACCGTTACACGCCAATCACAGATGTTGGTAGTAAACGAAAGAGAAAAGTTTTCTCTTTCATAAATTGTTGTGAACTGTGTTCGACAAGTAACGGTTTGTCTGGAATTTCCATTCAAAGTGGATTTTGACAGTTGGCTTTTAGGTCGTAATCATATGTTTGTCGAGAAATAGTCTCTTTAACCTCGATTTTCTCTTTCCATTTTGCTAACACTAGATTCAAAGCGGTTTCGCAAGAGTGTCCCTCTCGGTATCCCGATTGCTCCGGAATCAGCAAATTATTATTATTCAAATAACTCATCAGCTGGCCCTTAACAACAAGTTCTAAAATTTTCTCTAATGTGTGCAACACGTTAATGGGGCGGTACTCTTCGGCTTTATCCGACCCAGTAACTTCGGGAATAGGAATCACAAGTGATTCCTTCCAAACTGTCGGCACGTGCCCAGTTTGTAGCGATTCATTTACAAGGTCCAGCAGATCATGTCCGGTGACATGAAAGCAATCCTGTATCACTTTTGCGTTGACATTATCGATACCAGCCGATTTTCCCAGAGAAAAACAAATATCTTTCAATTGTTCAAAAGTGATTGGGTGAAATCCATTAAATCTACAGTTAATATTAATCGGCTGTGTTATTTCCACAGGTTCACTGACCAGCTCAATACTTTGATTAATCAGTTGCACACTGTTAACGAAATAACTGTTAAATTTTTCAGCTATTATTTGCTCAGATTGTTCTTCTACCCCGTTAAAAGTTATGGACTGCATGGAACTAGGTTTAGGTTTAATTTAATTCTTTAGGATTTTCCATAACTCTTTGCTGTTGTTTTGATGTTGATCGATCTTCCTTTGAATGTGCTCACATTTGGTCTTTTTCAAAGCTTGTGAATAAATATTTCGCGCGTGTGTGTACCCATTCCAAAGACGTTCACTTCCAAAATTTCTTGTACTTTTTCTCCCTTTTACGTTTCAGGTGCAAAAGATCTAAAGCGTACCAGCTGTTCGAGTTAATTAAATTAACATACTTTGAGAAACTAAACTATTTGTACACTCTTTTAACATATTAATTAGAACAGCTGCCTTGTTATCCAAATTTCCATTCAATTCCGTAAAATCCAGGCTCCTCAAAACCAGTTGAGACATGGCTTGTTTCGAATATCTTTTCCAGCACTTAATTTTAACTTTATCCTCCTCACGGTTTGGTTCATTCTCCAGCAAAATTGAAATTGTCTCATGATCTGAAATTTTACAATCGGCCTCTACATACGAATAAACCCCATCAAAATTGGAATACACGTGATCTATCAATGTTCTACTGTGTCTGGAAATTCTTGTAAACTCACTAGCCGTTTGCTTGAAATTGAATAACTCAGCCAACTGCTTCAACTGATTCGAATTTTGATCGTTGAGCCAATCAATATTGAAATCGCCCGAAATTACATCAAGTTTGCTTAAATCAACGAAATTCTCCCACCAGTTTTCTAAAATTTCTAAAAATCGTCGATCGCTAGAACTAGGAGACTGGTATACTACTGCGAAGTTTCCCATCTGCATGCCTCTTTCAACTGATATACCCAAGAACCAATTATTATCAACTGCTTCGTTTAACCGAACGTTGAATTTAATCGATTCTTTGGCGTAAATAGCAACTCCACAGGCATGTCTGGAATGAGATAGGCAAAAAGCAACTTTATAACCCGGAATGCTATACTGATCAAATGCATCAGCATCAACAATATGTGTTTCTGATAGAAAAACCAACAATAGACGTTTGTTTTCTACAAGATGTCGCATTGCAACAAAGTTTGTAGACAACCCAGTTATATTTAAACATAATATTTCAGACAGCCTCCCGTTTGTTAGTTGCTATTCACTCAACAAAACGTTGCTTTTTTCGATTCTAGCAGTCTCCGATATACTGAACACTGCTTACTAAATGCCCTGACAATTTTTGACATTGTAGAGTGACAAAACAGACTTCTTCTTACTTTTACTAGCTGTTAGGGGGGGGGATTCAAAAAACAAATTAATTGATGCTGATGAATTTAATTGAATATTGCACTAGGGGCAGATCACTTGTGATGCATTTTTATAAATCAGTGAAATTAAATGCATTTATTTCCATCGAAATAGAAATTCATAATGTATTTTGCGTTGCGTGCAATGTTTTTGCGTTGCGTGCAATGTTGTTTGCGTTGCGTGTAAGACGTCGAAACCCTACAGAAAAACTAGCCCTACATTTAACAAAACGTCGAACAAAGTGGATCAGCGTAGGACGTTTGTTAAACAAACTTTTCTGCGAGGGAGTGCAAAGCTGATGCAAAAATGGAAATTAAATGCATTTTTTTTTTTCTAATTTGATGCAAATTTGTTATACATTCTTAGAGTGATCTGACCCTAGATATTGCACAATAATAGTTTTGGAAGTATATTGCCTGATTACTACATTACTACATCATGGCGACTTTTAGAAAATTATGGGAATCGGATCGTGTAACTGATCTCTTAGTCGAGGCTTCACAGTCGTCAAATTATCATAAGCTTTTTTTTTGAAGCGATATGGATTGCACTTCTTCGAATAGAAAGCACAGTTTAATTTAAACTTGCTCACCGAAAAATTGCATACAATTCAATATTTGCTAAAAATGTATTTTTTGTGAAGGCGTAGAGTTGAGACAAATATTTTGGAAAGCAGAAGAAAAATGATGAAAGATGACGTTTTCCGTTTGCCTAGCAGGTTAGGATCGGTTTTTATGGCTATTTCATTTTTTTGTTATTATCAATTATATTAACAAATTAAGTTTTATTTTTTTAGTTTCAAATTCATCTAGTCAGTAATTGGCACCATCTGGGTGTCTAGTTAGACGATGTATCTAAATTAGTACCCAAATTAGCACTAGTTAGACACAAAAAATTCCAAACAGTTATCAATTATATAGATAATCTCTAAGCAGTATTGGAAATAATAAAAATTTCAAAATATTTCATGTGGATATTAATCATGAATATTTGAATGTTGAATTGAATGATGTAATAATTTTTTGCCTACGAGAAATCGTTCTGTAGTTGTGAGCTTTAATATTGAAGAAAAGTAATTTTTTTACGGTCACGATCACATTATTTCGAAACTGTCAACTTTTGATGTTTAGTATCTTTGAAGAATATCACAATGTTTAGCAGCACCTCATCTAATAAAAATAATTTTGGTGGTCAAGCCTCCTAGAAGTAATGATAATTAATTTATTTTTTTAGTTCGAGATTTAATATCTTTAGCAATGTTTTCAAAAATGCTATTTCAAACAACTTTATTGAATAAAGCGGGTATAGTATAGTTGGTCAGTCGATTGCCTTGCACGCAGTTCTTTTAGGTTCGATTCCCAACCCCCGTAAATCAGGTTTGCAATTTTTCTAACCTGAAATTAGATCCGAAAGACCCTAGGGTTAAAACAATATAATTCACATTTTATTCAAGTTAGTCTCTGAAGCTTACAATAAAACATTTATTGAAAAGAACTGGCTTTAAGAAAAGTTCTTCAATATCGATATACTGCATTTATATAGCTTTTATATTTTCAACAAAGTTGTTTTAAATGACTTTATCAACAACTTTGCTGAAAACATCAAGTCTCTTAGTATTTTTGAAGAGTTAATTCTTCATAGATACTTCTAGAAGATTTTATGTTGGAAAGCTTCTTCGAGCTTATTAATTATCCAAAGTTGATGCTTTCAAAATTATGTGTTAAGATCGTTAGAAAATTATGGTCAATATCATTAGAAAAGTATTCGAACATTTTTTCCCTTTTATTTATTTACTCGTCTTTGATATTACATCATACAGACTACTCCTAGATTAACTTAAATTCCTAATTCTGTTCTTAAAAATAGATTTTGTAATGTCGAAGTCACAGGAAAAATAAACATTATTGAATGCTCTGACATATGAGCTGAGCGGTTGGTTGTACCCGTAGGCTGCAGGGTTACCATATTCACAGATTTTTCTGTAATGTCACAGATTTTTTTCATAATTTTTGATCACAGATTCTTTTTTACAGATGACAGATTTTTGGCATTTTGATGAAACAGATTTTTGGAATTACTGTGATTTTTCACAGATTTTTTGGAAATTTATCACAGATTTCCACAGATTTTTTCCATTTTTAGTCCTCACAGATGGTAAAAAGATTTTTTTTACCGAAACACAGATTTCAATGTGGCATCCCTGGTAGGCTGCCCGGTGGAAAGGTACGGAAGGCGTGGTTGCGAAGCGGACGACTAGGAACACTGATGTTTAGAGCTTGCAACAATATCGAGCAATTTATGTTGCCTACCAATAAATCGAATACCAGTAGTCGTTGGAAGCTGATTCGTCTAGAAAACAATGTTTGAAGGTCAATGAGTCGGCAACGGCTCTCGTAATCAGGTAAATGGTGCGGATCTCTCCATGGAAGCTGCCTCAAGGCATAGCGAAGCTTTTCTGGACCCTTTCAATTCGAAGTGACAGTGTGCATTGCACAGTGCTCCAGATCGCTAATTTAGGAGGAATTTTTACTTTCTGACAAACCTGTATAATTTAGCCGTATCAGGTCTTCGGATGAATTTGTGTACATCAGAAGATGCTTCTTTTTATTGGAATATTTATTAGGGTGGTTCTAATTTATCTAAAATATGACAATAAACTTTTTACTTATGAAAGATAGAGTCTTCCACAAAGTTGTAAAGTAACTTATTTTGAATAAATTTGTTATATATATATATATATATATATATATATATATATATATATATATATATATATATATATATATATATATATATATATATATATATATATATATATATATATATATATATATATATATATATATATATATATATATATATAACAAATTTATTCAAAATAAGTTACTTTACAACTTTGTGGAAGACTCTATCTTTCATAAGTAAAAAGTTTATTGTCGTATTTTAGATAAATTAGAACCACCCTAATAAATATTCCAATAAAAAGAAGCATCTTCTGATGTACACAAATTCATCCGAAGACCTGATACGGCTAAATTATACAGGTTTGTCAGAAAGTAAAAATTCCTCCTAAATTAGCGATCTGGAGCACTGTGCAATGCACACTGTCACTTCGAATTGAAAGGGTCCAGAAAAGCTTCGCTATGCCTTGAGGCAGCTTCCATGGAGAGATCCGCACCATTTACCTGATTACGAGAGCCGTTGCCGACTCATTGACCTTCAAACATTGTTTTCTAGACGAATCAGCTTCCAACGACTACTGGTATTCGATTTATTGGTAGGCAACATAAATTGCTCGATATTGTTGCAAGCTCTAAACATCAGTGTTCCTAGTCGTCCGCTTCGCAACCACGCCTTCCGTACCTTTCCACCGGGCAGCCTACCAGGGATGCCACATTGAAATCTGTGTTTCGGTAAAAAAAATCTTTTTACCATCTGTGAGGACTAAAAATGGAAAAAATCTGTGGAAATCTGTGATAAATTTCCAAAAAATCTGTGAAAAATCACAGTAATTCCAAAAATCTGTTTCATCAAAATGCCAAAAATCTGTCATCTGTAAAAAAGAATCTGTGATCAAAAATTATGAAAAAAATCTGTGACATTACAGAAAAATCTGTGAATATGGTAACCCTGCAGCCTACGGGTACAACCAACCGCTCAGCTCATATGTCAGAGCATTCAATAATGTTTATTTTTCCTGTGACTTCGACATTACAAAATCTATTTTTAAGAACAGAATTAGGAATTTAAGTTAATCTAGGAGTAGTCTGTATGATGTAATATCAAAGACGAGTAAATAAATAAAAGGGAAAAAATGTTCGAATACTTTTCTAATGATATTGACCATCATTTTCTAACGATCTTAACACATAATTTTGAAAGCATCAACTTTGGATAATTAATAAGCTCGAAGAAGCTTTCCAACATAAAATCTTCTAGAAGTATCTATGAAGAATTAACTCTTCAAAAATACTAAGAGACTTGATGTTTTCAGCAAAGTTGTTGATAAAGTCATTTAAAACAACTGTGTTGAAAATATAAAAGCTATATAAATGCAGTATATCGATATTGAAGAACTTTTCTTAAAGCCAGTTCTTTTCAATAAATGTTTTATTGTAAGCTTCAGAGACTAACTTGAATAAAATGTGAATTATATTGTTTTAACCCTAGGGTCTTTCGGATCTAATTTCAGGTTAGAAAAATTGCAAACCTGATTTACGGGGGTTGGGAATCGAACCTAAAAGAACTGCGTGCAAGGCAATCGACTGACCAACTATACTATACCCGCTTTATTCAATAAAGTTGTTTGAAATAGCATTTTTGAAAACATTGCTAAAGATATTAAATCTCGAACTAAAAAAATAAATTAATTATCATTACTTCTAGGAGGCTTGACCACCAAAATTATTTTTATTAGATGAGGTGCTGCTAAACATTGTGATATTCTTCAAAGATACTAAACATCAAAAGTTGACAGTTTCGAAATAATGTGATCGTGACCGTAAAAAAATTACTTTTCTTCAATATTAAAGCTCACAACTACAGAACGATTTCTCGTAGGCAAAAAATTATTACATCATTCAATTCAACATTCAAATATTCATGATTAATATCCACATGAAATATTTTGAAATTTTTATTATTTCCAATACTGCTTAGAGATTATCTATATAATTGATAACTGTTTGGAATTTTTTGTGTCTAACTAGTGCTAATTTGGGTACTAATTTAGATACATCGTCTAACTAGACACCCAGATGGTGCCAATTACTGACTAGATGAATTTGAAACTAAAAAAATAAAACTTAATTTGTTAATATAATTGATAATAACAAAAAAATGAAATAGCCATAAAAACCGATCCTAACCTGCTAGGCAAACGGAAAACGTCATCTTTCATCATTTTTCTTCTGCTTTCCAAAATATTTGTCTCAACTCTACGCCTTCACAAAAAATACATTTTTAGCAAATATTGAATTGTATGCAATTTTTCGGTGAGCAAGTTTAAATTAAACTGTGCTTTCTATTCGAAGAAGTGCAATCCATATCGCTTCAAAAAAAAAGCTTATGATAATTTGACGACTGTGAAGCCTCGACTAAGAGATCAGTTACACGATCCGATTCCCATAATTTTCTAAAAGTCGCCATGATGTAGTAATGTAGTAATCAGGCAATATACTTCCAAAACTATTATTGTGCAATATCTAGGGTCAGATCACTCTAAGAATGTATAACAAATTTGCATCAAATTAGAAAAAAAATCAGAAGATGCTTCTTTTTATTGGAATATTTATTAGGGTGGTTCTAATTTATCTAAAATACGACAATAAACTTTTTACTTATGAAAGATAGAGTCTTCCACAAAGTTGTAAAGTAACTTATTTTGAATAAATTTGTTATATATATATATATATATATATATATATATATATATATATATATATATATATATATATATATATATATATATATATATATATATATATATATATATATATATATATATATATATATATATATATAGTTTTTGTTATACAAGAAATTTAAAAAAAAAGATTAGGGTGTTCCTGAAAAAAAAACGTTTTTTTAGTATAACTTTCGTATTACTTTTTGTTAACACAACCTTTGAACAGCTTATTCAAAACTTCAAGCCGAGTATTTTTCTCCAAGACACCGAAGATCTAACTTTTTTCTTTAAAAAGTTATGGACACTTTTCGTTAAAAAATAGCCTATTTCAAGGCTCAACCACATGAAAGACCATACTTTTTAGTATATTTGAGCAAAAATTGGCGAATACGATATTTTTTTAAAATTTGCAATTTAGATTTAAAGTTTGTAGTTTTGCAGGTTCAACGCATTAACGCATTTACACACATATCGTTGTATTATGAAAAAAGCCACTTTCAAATGTCATTCTCTCATCGCAGCAAGCTTTGCATAAGTGGAACGACTGTCAAAAAATGTTTTCTGATTTTATTCGTTTTAAATAAAACTAGTATATATGGATATTAGTCGAAGAGAGTTGGCGAATTTGCTTATCACTGGTAAAAAGACAGATGAACAGCTTAAGTTCATTACAAGTAGTAATCCAAATGTAAAATTGAGACTTGTTAATGATCGACAGAAATTTTATATTTTGTTAAAACAACCTTTGAACAGCTTTTAGAAAACTTCAATCCACTTTTTTCATAACTCTGAAAGTCTAACTTTATTCTTTCAAAAGTTATGGAAACTTTTCGCTCATAAATAGCCCTTTTTCAAATGTCATTATCTCTGATTGGGGTGAATAAAAGTAATTTCGGATTGAACCATAGAAAAGAACATACTTTTAAGTATATTTGAGCAAAAATTGGAAAATATTATTTTTTTAAGCATGTAATTTTAAATTTATTAGCCAAAGTTTTAAATTTTGTCGCATAGCGACATAAAAGAAATTGCCTAAAGCCTTTGTATTTCCTTTTCTGTTTTGCTTACATATCAACAATACAGAATGTGTTCATTAAAAATAATTTGGCTATAAAAACAATTTATGATTTATATAAGGAGAATTTATTCAATGCCAATTAATTCAAAAGTAGATGCATTGCATTATCAGGTATATCCAGCGGTGCTCGTTGAATTCGACGTTTACATTTTAGAGAAATTATAGGATCTGATGAAACAAGAAGTCTCTTGAAAACGTCATCAAGATTGACGAGTCGATCGATTTGCGTGCGTGGAATTCTCGGAATCTGCGAATACTTTTATTACTGGTTTCTTGAACTTTTTCACTGCACATACCTACTGGCAGCATGTTATGTTGAATAATGCTTCCTCCATGGACCAGGAGTTTATGCACGGTTGGTGAGAGAGCGTATCAGCCATACGGGCGTACATAAAGCAATCGTGTATCTTCGGCGTAACTCCGGTAAGCATCCGCGTTGATTCCCAATTTGCTGGTGATGATTGTTAACAGCATATACTAAGGGTGGGCGAAACGCGATTCTGGTCTATGCGGTACGAAACGAAACGAATAACTCTTCCGTATTCTCTTAACGATACGAAACGAAACGAAATTGTAATAGTAGATGTTGTTCGCAACACGAAATTCTATTTTGACGAACATATTTGCGAACTTTTGCAAAATTTTTCAAAAATCTTTTGATATATGGAAAGCTAATTCTTTTTAACAACTTTTGTATAGTTGAATATGTCCAATTATGAAAAATTGTTTTTAACTTATGGTAAGCAAACGAATATTAAACACGTTTTTCAAAAATGTGTCACTGCATATTTGTAAAAATAGTCAGGAAAAGCAATATAGAATATTAGAGCAATTATCTCTTTTCGAGTTAGCCTAAGGCTTACTGGACCACAGAAGCAATCTAGTAAAAGAAGATTATCATTTAGTTTGCATTCTAGCGAATTTTGAACTGTTACATCTAAGCCTTTTTTGTTTCGATTATATGCAAGGCCAACTACGCTATGCCCGCTCCGATCTAAGCCTTCTTTGAGGCTCAAGCTCCTCAATGTAAATTTAAAGACGGAACAAGTATTCGCTTTCGGGGAATAATTGTTAGATTGAAACGATAAACTCGAAAAATCTACCTTTTCCGCACATCATAACTCCAAATGCGTAAAATGGAATTTCTTAGCATAAAAAGATTAGGTTTGAAGGGCACTTTGTGAAAAATTTCTACTGGAACTTCTATTACAGTTACAAGACCTGGAAATAGAGGATCCCTAGAAATTATAAGACAGCGAATATGTTTCGTTAATTATACTAGTCTGTTCTAGGCCCATTTAAGGTCACTGAGCACAAAAACAAAATTATTTCATAATATCTAATTTCATTCGATCTTTGGTTTTTGGTCATTATTTTGTGTGAAAATTGCCCGATCAATACAATACAATAAACTGTTCAAAGCACGTTATCTTCCCAATAATATAAAATCACATGTAGAGTTACAAGCGACCACAGCCGAAATAAAAATTAAGAATGGTCAAAAATTATACTTGTTACAGCTTAGTCGCATGAAACCTTCATAAATTTATATTTGATCTACCCATGTTACACGTTTTTGGAAAGGGTAGATCAATACCTTTCGAACTGTGAGTCTGTTTCATCGGATTTTTTTTTACAAAATATTGACGAATAAATGCAAAGACTACTCAAAGCTTTTCAAAAAAATCTCGAAAACGCCTTTTTTTAAGAAAAACGGGTATTGTTTCCGTGTTAAGCGACGCAAACTCGATTATAAAAACTTTTTTCTTAGCTTAGCTTATCCCAAAATTTGTAAACTGGTGTTATTAAATTTGCAAATAAGTCAACTTAGTGCAGACCTTTGAATAGGCCGTTAACGCGCGAGATGGATGGCTTTTCTCTGTGATATAATTGTATAAAATGAGGAACCTGTACTTTGAATAAATTTGCCATTAGTGCACCATGTGCATGCCATCCCAACAAACAACGAAAGCTGAACAAAACTTTATTACGAGGGAACAAGCTGTACAAGAACTGGACAAGCCATTATCCATCATAATTGTTTGTTGGGATATCAGGTAAATCGTTGCTCCGATCAGTTATCGGAATCTGTCCAGTCATCGCAAGTTATTATTTTTGTGTAAAATAGATTTAACCAAGAAACAGTTATACAACTCTAAAATTAATTGAATATTGATAGATTTCGAAAAATTTCGCAAACTTTGCGAAACAGGCAAATAAATTTCGCAAAATTACGGCGAAATTTTGGAATTTAAACGAAATTTTCCTAAACGTTTCGTTTCGCAAAGTTTGCGAAAAATTTCGTTTCGTTTTATTTTCGTTCCGACAATTTGCGAAAAAATAATGTTTCGCCCACCCTTAGCACATATATACGTTCTAGCAACATTTCGTCCAACCCGCTTTCTTCTGCAACGACATCTCGGTTTCTGAAAAATTTTCAAGCTGTGTTACCATCGTTAGAATTTCCGCCACCTGGCAAAGGTTCGCTAATACGAAGACCTAAACGGTCATGTAACGCTTGTCGAATTTTTATTTGTCGTTCCTTAAGCTCGCTGGTATTTTTGCCTACGCGCCAACGCGGTTTTGCTAGAGCTAAACGGTAAGCAATATTCAATAGTAACTCCATTGTTCGTATTAAGGCATGTAAAGGTGAAAAAACATACAAACTATCCAGTGGATCGCTGGCTTCCAGTAAAGGATCATTCAATCGCTTTCCGGAGCGTTTGCATATAGGTATAACACGCTTGAGACGGTGTGCCTGTTACGTCATTCACTACCTTCGTATCAACCATGGAAAATATGAAGCTTGAACTAATCGGAATCTTGCGCATATTAACATTTACTATAGTCGGGACTAATTCATCGATTTGCTTGTTCATCGCGGCAACTTCATCCTTTGTTAGTTCAGGATTTTCCTTCTTGAAAATTAATTTTACTACTTCTAGCGGTAAGCTTGAATCTAGTTGGTACCGCCACACGGTACTATCTTTGATTTTAGGCCTGAGTTTAGTCCGGCCTAAGACGTTAGTACCTGTCATTGCAGAAATGGATGCATCCTGAAGCCAAATGAAAACAGTGTAAAAGGCCGCCATGTCCCTCTTGCATACATCTCAATAATTTGAATCAACTTTTCGAACTTTATGTACAATATTATCGCCCATGTTGCACATAAACCATATGAGGGTAAGTAAGCAAGTTTTTCCAGTACGCAAAACAGGTGTAATCGAATTTTAAATGCATTTTTTTTTAATATTCTTTATCGTCCTATATCTAGAAGGTGCTACACGCTCATTTCAAAACGCCACATCGAAGAGTTATATTGCAGGTTAGCAGAAGTCGAATCATATTGAAACAAACTGTCGAACGAAATTTTATAATTGGATTCAGAGATGAAAATTGTTTTCGTTCGTTAGTTTACCTATGGCTATCAAAATGAGTGAAGTTTAATTTGCTCACATTTTTACATTTCTTATAAAAGAAATGTATAGAATTCGCTCAAACTTTCAAGATTTTTTCCGAGGCCCGGAGGGCCGAGTCTTATATACCAATCGACTCAGCTCGACGATTTGGGACAATGTCTGTGTGTGTGTGTGTGTGTGTCTGTGTGTGTGTGTGTATGTAACGGACAAATTCTCATTCGTGTTTCTCAGCAATGGCTGAACCGATCTTATCCAAACCAATTTTAAATGAAAGAACTAAAAAAAAGTATGAACGCTATTAATTTGTTTTTGATTCTGATGTTTAGTTTCCAAGATATGAATGTTTGAATGCGTAAAAATGGCGTTTTTCGCAGTTTTTTTTGAATTATCTGCCGAAATTGACAATATAGATTAACAATTTATATGTTTTTAGACAGCTTTAACGAATACCTTTCGAACAAGTTATAGATTGTTGAAATCGGACTATTATCAAAAGAGATATTTAACATTAAATGCGGACGAAAGATTTTTATCATTTCCCATTGCCAGAAATATGACCAAAAACATGTAATCTATTATTAACGCCAAAACGGCTTATTTTAGGTCAATAGTATCTTCGGAGAATTTAATGGAGGAAATATGCCCTTTCTTTTGGTATTGTGCTTTTGCTGATTAATCCCCCTATGAGTGAGATATTTTCACAAATTTTCTTAGAAGTGATTATATCGAAATGATGCCTTCTACAAATTTGTAGCTCTTACTTTTGCGAATAACTTTACTGAAGAATTCAAATATCTATTTTGAATACTTTAAAAGTTATGGCTTGTTGTTTGTGGATTACTCTTTGTCGCCTATTTATTGTTCAATATAGAAATAATCCATTGAAATAAGCCAAACATTATTTCGACAAATCGAATTTTGTATTTCGTTTTTCTATCTACAACCGCTAGAAATAATCACCGCACCGAACACTTCCAAGTTGTCTGGAAGGAACTTGATAACTTATCAGTGCAAAAATGTTCATTTGTGCGAACCTTCTGACTGCAATTTTTCTAACTAATGACCATCGGATCGATCTGAAACATATCGGAAAATGAAAAGCCAAATAAATAACTCCAAGCAACGGCGTAGCCCAGAGCAGGTTTTGGGGTTTAACACCATACAACCCCCCCCCCCCCCACCACACCCAAAAAAAATATTGGATTGAAGTTGAAAATTTATTGATGCAGACTGATTTAATTCAATATTACAATAACAATTATCTGATCCGTAGATTGATAACCTGTTGTTGTAAACATCATGAGGACTTTTGATAAATTGTCGGAATGGGGTCCTGATATGTACCTGATCTATTGGTCTTCATTTCAGACAACTTGGAAGTGTTCGGTGCGGTGATTATTTCTAGCGGTTGTAGATAGAAAAACGAAATACAAAATTCGATTTGTCGAAATAATGTTTGGCTTATTTCAATGGATTATTTCTATATTGAACAATAAATAGGCGACAAAGAGTAATATCAAATTCCTGCCTGAAAACATTCCAATAGAAAATTACAGAGTTCTGTAATCAATCATAGTCCTCAGATTTATTTTCAAATTGAGCTCGTTTTTGTAGAAATGTACTGTAATAAGGGTCTTTATTTAATAGGAAAAGAAGTTAAAATTGATTTAATGTCTATGAAACATAGAACTGCTCATCAAAAAAATGCATAACTTTCAACATTTGCCAAAAATGTTTTTGCCTTTCTCATTCACTCTAAAATTCGTCAATTTAATCCCGACCCGGAGGGCCAAGTGTCATATGCCAATCGACTGAGTTCGTCGAGATCGGAAAATGTCTGTGTGTGTATGTATGTGTGTATGTGGAAAAAATGTGACCTCTGTTTCTCAGAGATGGCTGGACCGATTTGCACAAAGTTAGTCTCAAATGAAAGGTACAACCTTCCCATCGGCTGCTATTGAATTTTTTATTGATTGGACTTCCGGTTCCGGAGTTACGAGTTGAAGAGTGCAACCACACAGCAAATTCCCATATAAACTGAAATGAAAAATTTTCAAAATCAAATTTGTATTTTGACTTTTTTTGGACTTTGGTACATTTTTGTCTTTCTCATATAGAAAGGTTATGCAATCACTCTAAAAATCGTCAATCCTACCGGCCCGGAGGGAGTATGCAGTGAGGGGTAGCTACTTTAAAATTAAAACTAATTTAAAAATTTCTTAACAAGTTGAAAATTTTCGGCAGGATCTGGAGCTCCCGGACCTTTCTCCATGATCCGCCCCTGGTTTCAAGCGACGTTTCAGTATCACATAATATCTCAAGATCGTGGCTGTCGATCCATTGTATGTATGTGCAAATCGTACTGAACATGTAAAATTCATTTCCACCATTATATTGAACATAACCAGCCATGGAATCGTAGTCTGGACAAATGAGACAAGCACAATTGCACCACTAGGTGGATTAAGACAGGTTTTTTTGGGAATGCGTCGAGTTGAGACGAAAACGTAATATGATTAATAACGAGGATAACACTTTCCGAATGTAGAGAGAAATTTATAAAAAATGACGATTTCCATTCGATTCTAGCAGGTTCTGATCGATTTTGATGAGCATTTGATTTTTGTTGTATGACCAATTATATGTATAGGTCAAATATTTAAAAACAGTAATTTAAGGTCAAGATAGCATCATTTTGAAACCGCCAACTTCGTAGGTTTAGTATCTTCGATGAGTTTTACAAACGTTAAACAGCGCATCATTTGATAAAATAATTTTGACGGTATATCGTCCAAGAAGTATTTTTGGTGATTTTTCTCAGGTTAATATTCATGACTACAATAAAGTCTCAACAAATTCGCTAGACACGAACTCTGTTACTATTTTCTGAAAAATTAATTCTGCATAATTTTAAAACTTCAAAAATTACGGTTTCGGAATTATGCCGTTTGGACAGTATGATCGATTTTCACCAAACCCCCACCAAACCGAATTTCTGGCTACGCCGCTGACTTCAAGTAAGTAGAAACAAAGTCGTTCTACACTCGTTCACAAGAAACTTCTTCGAATGCTGAATATCTATTATAATACATTGAAACCCTGATTTTATCAGCCAAATATGAACATATGTTTGATGGGCTCTAGCAGACGAACAAGACTGAATTCGAGTAAATCCTTTCTTGAGCATGTTTTCCTTATCATGAAGATGGAAATATGCAAAAATAAAAAGTTCATCATAATCAGAAATAGTTATCAGACTACATCAAGGGACGGGAAGAATATTTTAACAGCTTCAGTTTATTATAAAGAAAAAAAATTGCCCGATTTAGTCAATGTCCCCATTTTGTCAGCCTAAAATACACCATGAGACTGATAAAAATGGGTCTTTATTGTATGTATTATTCACTGTGTTTCACATTAATAGGTACATTTCATTTTTGGGGATTTTTTATTGTATCGAACTACAACAATTTTTAGGTAATTTTCAAGGGGTTTTTTATAGACTTCTTCCAAAATTTGGTGAACCTATTCCAATTCGTATACCAATTAATTGGTATACTTAAGGGTTAATATGTTGCAGATAGAGAAAATACTGAAATTTTCAGCTTTTTTCTTACACAATATTACGAAAGATTATTAAACAATTTTTCTTAAGTTTGTGAAAATTATAAACTATTTGAAATTTTTTAATAGTATAATTTTTTTTTATTTAACCGTGATTTTTTAATAAATAGTGACCATCGCTTCACAACGTAGTCTATTTTTCATGGCTTGCGGTGAGCACGATCTCTCGAATTGCTGAACTGAAAATTATGGAATAGAAATTAATTTTTAGTATTCTTTACTTTACTCGCCGCGCAGATAGCTCTGAATTAGACCCGCTGGTGCTCTAAGACGATTTCGCTAGATTTTCAGTGCACTGTGCACACAGTGCATTAACGCAAGTGACGGAAGGTTATCGAAAAGTTTCGTGAAAATGAAAATTCCAGTAATGATGATGATTTTCCCAAACGGTTCGTTTTCGAGAGGTTTTTATTTGTTCTTTGGCATTAGGATTAGCGATAATAATTCAAATCAAGGATACTACTGGTAAGTCACCTTTAGAAAAAGTCGATGTCGAAGTAAAATTTGGAACTATGCACGCATGCACTTCAGAGATAGCGTGATATCAGGAGCTGCGATTTCATTTCAACCCTTTTTTGTGAAAATGGCGATACTTACAAATGTAAACATAAGGCTTTTTTCATACATGCGAATGAGGGCTTTGAAACGCAACCAATTAACCTAAAAATTTTGATTCTACGATATTGCTTTCTTAAACTACAGCAAAAAATACAACGGGCGAAACTGTATTTTTGTTTGTTTATTTAAAGTTTCGCCCTCCACGCTCCATGCAAACAAACAGGGCGATACTTTTTTTGCTAGCAGTTTAGAAGCGAAACTGTCATTTTCGTATTTTTTAGGATTATCAAGCTGATATCAGCTGTAAATAGTAACAATGATCGCTATTGAAAAAAACCCGGACGAAATCGGTGGTGTAGAACTGTAGTTATTGTAAAAAAACGTAAGAACGATACTTCAATGCTGATAGGTGGGACCGAAAAAGTAAACAATCGCCAAAGGGTAAAGTATAAACTTCAAATCGATTAAAAAAAATGCGATTTTTTTGGCTCAGTACAATATATAACCCCTTTAGGAAAATTCAGTTTTCCCACCACAATTTAGATATTTTATTATCAGAGCATTAACAATAATTCGTTGGTATGTCTATTTGATGGGCCTTTTTTTCGCTTCCCATTGATTTGATTTGAGATTTCTAGCACTGATGTTGTCCTATGCTGATTTGAGCGATTCTCTGAGTCCTGCCACTTTCCCATGTAGTATGTGTTATCAAAAACATCGCGAAGCATCAAGTTCTAAATGTTCTCAAACGATATAATATCCGAAGAGAGTGATAAGAGTTATAAGAAATGTCTCATCACACTGTTAGGTGGATTAAAAACGTTTTTTAGTTATTTTTACATGAGGAAAAGAATATATAATCACAATTTGTTCCCTTTTATAGTTGTATCTTCTCACAAAGCTCACCATAAGCAAGTGGAGGTTTATTTATATTTTTACTGCTTTTGAAAGAGTTCAAAACTAAGATTGAATAAAAAATTGCAAATGAAGCCGTACCATATAGCCTAAGTAACACTTTTAAATATGAAGGCGAGCAAACTGTTACAAATATTCTCATTTTGATCGTTATTTAAATGTTATCGGAACTTGCTTGTATTGTTTCGTAATTTATAATTTTCTAGCATATCTTGAACGATTTGCATTTCCGCTGTAGTACAAATTTTCGTTTAATTCTTTATGATGGAACAGATATGCACAGGGTATGAAAGAGCTGTGAAAGCTGAGACTAGACAGATGACTTGGCAAAATGACGCAAAAAGTTGAATACGGAAAAATCGCTTAAATCGTGTCAGAACTTAAGGGGGGTTGTGTAAGGTATTATCGGCAAAAAATTGGATACGTTAATTTTTTTTCGATGTAAAGATTCTTTGTCTTTTCAGTCAGGCGCCACATCGAAATCTTGTTTTGCGGTATACACCATAACTCAAAATCTACTGGACAAACGTTGAGACATTTGCACAGTTGTTTTTCACAGCAATTCACAAGTAATTAAGGGAGCTTTTATTTTTGGTCGATTTTCGATTTTTTCGTAGTACTTTGAAGCCAAAGTCCGATTATTGCTAAAACAACGATTAACATGTTATTGTAAAATAATAATATTTAGCAGTTTGCAAAAAGCTCTTGTAGTTGCCTGGGCAATGATGTGAAGAAGAAGAATCGTGCAAAATTCAGAACGATTGGTCCAAGAAATTTTGTCTGCATCCAGTATCAGGTTCAATTTGTAAATTTATAATTGTCAATTCATTATCAGACAGATAGCAGAATATAATAAATAACTAATTGTAGTGAATCCATTGGCATTAAAGAATAATAAAAAAAAGTATTAATGAAAATATTATTGAATATTATTTAACATAAATAAACTTATTTAACAATTATAATGATAGCGATCTAATAAATCTTCGGTGTCATGTGATAAGGCATCCATTAGAAACACTAAGGAAAATAACATTAACAAGTATCAGGGTAGTTACTCCAAAATTAGCATTAAAAAAAAAAAAAATAAATTTCTTTTCGTGGGCATATAACTAAAAACTATATTAGCAATTTATTGACAGTAAAAGTATTATATGTGTATATCCCAAGAAATTTAATTTTTATTAATTAAAATTACTGGGCTTTTGGTGTTTCAGGTATGATTGGATAATCGTGCTGATAATTTGAATTACTTCATTTTCAGCAAAGTAGGACTGCCAAATTCTATATGCATGGTCAGTAGAGTGCCCAGAAAAATAACGAATTTTTGAAAACTCAATCGGCCCACCCCTGAGTCGATTCCTAGTCCCACCAGGAGTACTTGCTCCAAATTTGAAGCAAATCGGACAAGTCTAGCTACCGGACCAACGTGCCTGAAGTTTGTATGTGATTTTTCGACAATTTACATGGAGAAAGACCACTAACTCGCATTTTCGCCGCTAGGTGGCACTATATGCATCGTATTATCACTGAAAGTGAAAATAAGAAAGATAATTTAATCGCCTACAAATTTGTTGAAGACTGCTAGTCAATCCGGCTTTGGTAAAAGAAGTTATTAAACTTTTAACGAAGTGATGTCTGAGTCAGTTTTGCATGGGGCCTAGCGGTGCATGATTGTGGATGAGTACTTGATTCGCACGAACAAAACATTTTTGTGAAATAATAGTTAGGTTTAGGTCAATAGTATGTTCGGAAGATTAATAGTATATAATACGAGTCATGTTTTGGTTAGAAAATTTTAGTTCCGCATTTTACCGCATAGAGGGCGCCAACACTAACTTTTTAACGGAAAGAGATAGAGATTAGGTGTCTTCCACAAAGTTGTAGAGCAAGCATTGCTAAATAATTCTTCCGAACATCTCGATATTCCATCTCACTCCTATGAAAAGTTAGTGTTGGCGCCCTCTATGCGGTTACAGGTGGAACTAAAATTTTCTAACCAAAACATAACTCGTATTATGTACTACAATTCTTGTGAATATACTATTCAGCTAAATGTAACCATTATCTCACAAAAATGTATAGTTAGTGGTAATCGAGTACCGATTCACAACTATGCGCTGCTAGGCCCCATGCAAAACTGACTCAGACATCACTTCGTTAAAAGTTTAATAACTTCTTTTACCAAAGCCGGATTGACTAACAGTCTTTGACAAAGTTGTAGGCAATTAAATTATCTTTCTTATTTTCACTTTCAGTGATAATACGATGCATATAGTGCCACCTAGCGGCGAAAATGCGAGTTAGTGGGTTTTCTCCATGTAAATTGTCGAAAAATCTCATACAAACTTCAGGCACGTTGGTCCGGCAGCTAGACTTGTCCGATTTGCTTCAAATTTGGAGCAAGTACTCCTGGTGGAACTAGGAATCGACTCAGGCATGGGCCGATAGGGGTAATTTTTTTCCTGTCACTCTAATGGTCAGTAGACTAGTTGGGTAGGATGGTATAATAAGCCCCACCAGGCTAAAATTTCAGATTTCCATTCCATGGACGACATAATTATCTGAAGCAAATAAATAATTTTTATGGCATTTTTCATGTGTTGCAGAACAGCAACTGATACAAACTTTTCAAAAGATGTAAGCTTCCACTCTTTTTCTATAAGCATTTGATTTAATTTGGAACAGTCAGATTTGGCTGAACTGACAAACTACTAAGTGTAATGTTAGAGAAGCTCTTCAAGCCCTTGGAGTGGCTAGCGCCTAACAATACAACTCTATAACGTTTTCGATAGTATGCATCATTATTAGCGAAATAACGTTTTAGTTAATTATGGATCTTAAATCATAAATTGTTTAAGCGGTTACTTCACTGTAGAATTTTAAAGCAATCGATTTTTTATTTATTAGTCTAAAATGTGCTTTAGGATGTAAAAAATGATATCATAAAACATGGAGAACGAAAACAATTCAAAAATATAATTTTCAATTTTGCCGCAACGCTTCTTATGTATAACCCATGTGTACTGCCAACTTTAACCGCGTTTTTCTCGAAACCACTGGCCGGAAATGTAACTCGAGCAAATGATTTTTGGTCGCTTTGAAGTATATTCAAAATTGATTTTTCTAGCCACGTACGCAGGATTAAATTTTTTATTGCTTACCTTTTTATTGATTTACGATTTTGTATAGATTTTTATGGCATTCTCTACGTTTTTTCACTCAAAACTGCGCCATTTCGCTTAAAATCAAAATATCGAAAAAATCCTATATACATCGCTATTGACATAAGAAATCAGAAAAACTTTAGTTTTTGGCGCTACACACCAAAAAATAATGAAATTTAAACGACATGTAAATCAATACGAATGTAAACATACAACGATTGAATCAAAAATTTGATTGAAAATTACGTTAAAATCAATTGGAGCATCAAACAGCATAAAATTTGACACTTTCTTTCATGTAATATTACATGTCATTCATTTTACAGCAGTATTCGAGTAAAAATTCATTGAAGTGCATTGGTTTTCCGTTTAAAGAAACTGTAATTTTCAATGCACGTGTAAAATTATAATAAAATTCATTGAAGAAAGCACGGCAAGTCGTTTGTATTTGTGGTGGAACTTAATTTTACATTTATATTCATGCTCCAAATATGTGCATGAAAATAAACTTAAAATTACAGAATATTTTTTTCTGTGTAGGTCAAAAATCACGGGAGAAAGATTTTCGACCGTGGACCCCTTCCAAAAAAAACACGCATGAGGTGAAAATGCTGCAGAGCCGCCATCTTGTGATGAAATTGCTCGAAAAAATTATTTTATTTGATACAACACTTATGTTATATATCCCATTCAACAAGATGTCGATTCACCATTTTATTGAGCAATAAAAAAATTCTCGAAATAATCAGACTATTAAATGGCATAAACAGTGAATTTTCAATTAACTTTATTGTACAGTTTTTAACATAGCCGTGTATTGCTGATCAGAACGCAGCAATGCAAATGGCAGAATCATGTTACCGGAAGAAGACAAAAATATGCAAAAATTTGTCATGCTTCTCTTGCATACATTTCGTTATTTTCAATCTTCTCTTCGGCTTTCTTCTGGATAAATATGGCTCTCTTTGTTCGCAATAAAGATGGCAATAAATAAGCCAGTTTATCAGGTAGGAAAGACAAGCACTGTCGAACTACACTAATAAAATAAAATACCAATTAATGCGTAGAAAACTACGCATTTTCAATAAAAGTGGAATAACCCATTAAGTGGGTAAAGGGTCCGTATCCATAAATGAATTCAGCTCTTGTACGTCAACCTGGGTATGTTTTACCCTTTATTTTTCGCATAACTGTTACAACAAAACGCGTGAAAAATATCCATTCATGAAAATCGCGCCAGAATGAAAAATACTGTCAATAGAATTATTTCTGAATTAAAAAAAACATAAAATAACATTCATTTCACATTATTGTCTCCTTAACTACTTTACAAAATAAAACCGCCAACTGGATATATTTTTAATGGATGGATCTTTTGGCTGCTCTACAAATGCCAAACGCATATTTGCAACATCCTCAGTAGTTTAAATAGTCGTTTTTTATGAGCATTGCCGAAATGTTCCGTTTCCGCCACGTACTCAGATGCAGGCCGGTAACACAGACAAACAGACGTAACAGCTTGAAGAAAATTCTAAAAAATCATCGCCCACGGTATACTAGCGACATCTGTTGAACACATTGCACAAAATGGGTTTCTGGCAACCATAGCAAATAAATTTTTTTCATCCGAAATCCTGGCAACAATGCCCACACCACTTGTCAAATGCAAGATGATAAATGAAAGGTAAGCATTGTGGCAGTTGTTAAATTTGAAGAGCGAAATAGAAAAATCGGCTATGTTATGTACTTCAATTCGCCATGGGATAATGATTGTAATTGGCAGATTTAAAGAATGTAGAGTAACGACTGCATTTTTAAAACTCAACATAACCATTTATTGTTACGGAAAATTAAGCAACACCAACATTATTTTTCTTTTCGTGCGAAGTAATCAATTCTAGTCCTTCTTTGGCTGATTCTTGTCTCTGTTTACTCTTTTTCGTCGCTTTTTTACCGTCACCGACCGGTATGCAATGATTTTTAACAATTCATGCCGTGGACACATGGACAGGAATACATTTTACGTTTGCGGATTATTTTGTTAGTTTTGGTTTGCATTAAAGATGCTAAACGCCTTTAGAGAAAGACTCGCTATCTCTATCGTTTGTTTATCTGTCAGTGCCATTCCAATCGAGCAAGAGACCTGTCAGAAGCACCAAATCCTAAAAATCACTTCGAATCCTTCTTGAACGAGGGCCATTGACAGGTCTCGTGTTCGATTGGAATCGATAGAGATGGCAAGTTGTTATTTAGAGGGATTCAGTGTCGATAGTTTGCATAAAATGAAAATAGCGGTACCCAATTTTTCTATGTATAAGTACAGTTGTCATTTTTCTTCGAAAAAACCGATTAAACAAAAGGATATGAAGAAAAACAAACAAATGACGATACAATTATTTTTATCGGAAGACTAGAGATTTTTATCTGTCCCTAAGTGTTCGAATCAGAATATCCGAGGTGAAGCTCGACCTTTTCCCATTCGGCTCTTTATGCTTATTTCCAGGGTCGCGGACGTCATGTTTAATTTTACATGTATAAAAGTAATACACTTAAAAGTGACGAATGTTCCCACCTTTCTTTTCCTTCATCTTGATTTTCGGGTGGTGCGAAGTGACGCATTATGGCAATGTGTCAAAATCGCTTCACTAGCGCCACGCTCGGTGAGATGGCGCATTTTTCATAATTTAAATCGACCGTTTTTTCTGTGGGCGATGAAAATTCATCTCGTGTTACGTCTGTTTGTCTGTGCCGGTAATTTGCAGCTTCCGCTACGAACCTTCGTTTGCAGGTTAACTCGCTTAAAATAATTCTTAATGACTTTTCACTCTTTATTTAGATCAGTATATCTATTGACATTATCTCATCGAGTACTTGTGAAATGAATAAAAAGCACCAATTGTTATAAGCAATAAAATACCCATGTTTTGGCAACTCATAAAATGGGTAAAGATTTTTTACCGTGTTTATCTACCCGCATTTTTTTTTATTTCCTCGTTCTTTCCTTCTCTCTACACGCTTGATTCCAATTGCACATCAAAGGGTTACAGTAGAGCACGTTTGGATAAATTGAGATTTATTAAATCAATTCAGATCAGTTGTTTTTGTGAATTAGAAACAGAACTACAATAAGAATTGTTTTGATTCTTTTCTTTTTGCTTATCGCTAAGAGAATAAGCGGGACCATTTAATTCGTTAATATAAATCGATAACATATTTTCACGAATGATTGCCCATATATCTATTGTATCACACATCAAAGAAAGTAAATAACGGAGGCAAATTATTGTTTTTAGGGGATAGATCCAAACAAATGACAATTGGATATAGATCGTAAAATGCAATATTTTATGAATTTACTTACACTGGTCGTTAGCAAATTGAATCAGAATGTTAATAGCTTAGAAATTAGCTCCACAAATACCCTAAGCTAATAGTAAATAATTGATTTTAAATATGTGCAATGTTCCAATAAGAATAAAATCAATAAAACTTCTGAATACAAAATGTTTTGAAATTTATTGTGAACACAACGGTGATCAATATATTTATTTCGATTTTTGGCATAAATCGTTCCAAGTTGCATTGATGCATTATAGAAATATGCCACAGTGCAAAAAAAATAAATATAGCGCTCGTGAATATAAATGATCATTCTGTCAAAGTTTAATTTTCTGTTTGATCTTTGTTTACTTTTTATTTAAACCTCGCTGAAAAGCGTGTATAATTTTAATTCGCAGACCTTCATTGATAATTGATCTTTATTCCAAACTTGCGAAAATTCACTTGAAACGAAAATAAATGTTCTCCCCCACGTCGATAGGTATCATGTTCAATTAGAATGACACTCACAGTTCATTTTAAATTCAAATTGAAATATTTTAACCAATTTTTTAATCAAAGTATGAAATCTCGACAAAAATATAATTCCGGCTTAAAAGCCAACTGTCAAAATTCTCTTTGAAAGGGAATTCCGGACAAACCGTTACTCGCCAATCACAGATGTTGGCAGTAAACAAAAGAGAAAAATTCTCTTCCATTAACTGATATGAACTGTGTTTATCCAGCGACGGTTTGTCCGGAATTTCCTTTCAAAGAGAATTTTGACAGTTGGGTTTTAACCAGTAATCATATTTTTGTCGAGAAATAACTATCATGGCACCAATTACAACCGATGGTTTAGCCATCTCTAACTCGACGAGCGCCTATTCAAACTGAATAAAAACATGCATACATATATCAATTTATTTTCTTTTGTGCATATTATGTCACTACAAATTACTGCACATCATCGGTCAACTTTCAAGTATCCAACACGTTAAAGTTCTATGTTCAGAAACATATCGGCAAGAAGTTGACAAAATTGTTCTAAAACCCTATGGAACGAGATATTTGACGAAGAAAAGCTATTTTACTGCAAGAAAATATCGGAATGAATTTACTCATTTTCTTTAACTTGAATTTGTTGTTTTTTAATATTGACGTGTAACGCAGACCAGAATGCAGCCATATAAATGACAGCATCGTTTGATTAAAGCTTACCAAATATTTTAGGCCGGTTTAAAAGTTAGTCCGGTTTAAAAACTAGGAGTGGGTAATGTCCGGGACGTAACCGCGGTGTTGACGTAGGACTAAACTTGGGCATATCATATGACATTCATGGATAATTTGAGCCAATGCACTTTTTGAATGAATGTTTACTGGAAATTTCATGTCGAATGAGATTGCCACATTCACTGATTTTCTAGGACTTGCAAAAACCTTCGGGTTTGTAGATTAATTTGATAAACATTTGCTTATATGAATCACTGGTAAATGTACACAAGAATTGACAGGCGCAAACTTATTAAATGGAACTTTCTAATTCAATTCTTTCTCCATTAAGTTTTCATCCTAAAAAGAACGGTTTGCAGATAACTATTTTTGGTGATACCAGACGAGTACATACACCAGATGCGTACATACACGAACATTCCCCTTTCGCAGCTCACATCGAATGAGCATTGTATGTCGGAATGCGATCTCTTTTATAAACTTCTTAGTGCAGATGGTAGTCCATCCCTTTGTGCGACAAATGAAAATATTTTCATCATTCGTTTTGGCGTGGCATTCGCTTAGTAGCAGGGTTGCCACATTCACTAATGTTCTAGAAAGATTTACATTGTAGATTAATTCGATAAACATTGGTTTATATGTGTCATTGATAAAGTACAGCAGACTTGACAGGTGCAAACTCAATCCAAGTTATTAAAAGGAGCTTTCTAAATAAATTCTTTCTCCATTATATTTTCATCCTAATAAGAACGGTTTGCAGATAACTATTTTTGGTGATACCAGACGATTACATACACCAGATGCGTACATACACGAACATTCCCCTTTCGCAGCTCACATCGAATGAGCATTGTATATCGGAATGCGATCTCTTTTATAAACTTCTTAGTGCAGATGGTAGTCCATCCCTTTGTGCGACAAATGAAAATATTTTCATCATTCTTTTTGGCGTGGCATTCGCTTAGTAGCAGGGTTTCCACATTCACTAATGTTCTAGAAAGATTTGCAAAAACCTACGGGTTTGTAGATTAATTCGATAAACATTGGTTTATGTGTCACTGCTAAAGTACAGCAGACTTGACAGGCGCACACTCAATGCAAGTTATTAAATGGAACTTTCTAATTCAATTCTTTCTCCATTATGTTTTCATCCTAAAAAGAACGGTTTGTAGATAACTATGTTTGGTGATACCAGACGAGAATCCTTGCTAACGATTCGAACCTTGCCCGAATTCGCATCTGCTGCGTACATACACGAACATTCCCCTTTCGCAGCTCACATCGAATGAGCATTGTATATCGGAATGCGATCTCTTTTATAAACTTCTTAGTGCAGATGGTAGTCCATCCCTTTGTGCGACAAATGAAAATATTTTCATCATTCCACATTCACTAATGTTCTAGAAAGATTTGCAAAAACCACCATTCAAAGCACGGCTAATTAATGCTTTTACAAAATCATTTCTATCAAAATTTACGGTAAAATCTACGGAATCTACTACACAATTGTTTTAATTATTTCCCAACAAATCGCGCAAAAATCTGTTCCGTACAGCACAGCGCAAATAATTGACGTTGGAAAACAAATCGGCAACTTCAGCTGCCAAACACTTAGAAACGATCGAAGCATTTTTCCGTTAATATCACTTTTCTGACTCAAATTGTTGTAGGTATTTTATTGCTTCCGTCCAATTGGTCAGTTTATTGGTTTTATCGCACATTTTTCGGATATTATTATAGAAAATAACTAACCCGATAAGAGGGAAGTTATTTTCCAAAGCACGAAATGGAAATTTCAATTGTAATTCTTCTGAGAACGATTTTGTGGTCCTAATAAGGACCGTTTGTTGTGAATATTATTTCGCCGTTTCCCGCTCGGCATGATGAATATTCGCTTGGCATGGATAGCGCACAGATTGGTATTTTCCAACAAACTAACCAGGCAGGCCTCGCTGGCTTCTTAAAGGGCCATTACGGCTGAGCTCCGGAAGAGTAGGTTTTGAAATTCTGTGCAATCTCACGGACCAGGCACTGGAAGAGCAGCTTGCGAATTAGTAACTCTGTCCACTTCTGAGAGCAATGAATTTCACGCAGGGCGACGACTGTTCTTGGTTGGCAGCGATAAGGCAGTAGCTATGATTTGGTTGGTGGTCAAAATGCAGCTTCTCGTTGAGCAGCACACGTACGTGTGTTCTGCTCTGTGGCTTACACACGTCTGGCTTTAAGAAAAACTGTGACACCCATATTTATAGGTTTTAGCATTAATGTTGATTCGCATTAAAAGTAGTTTTTGAACTTTTTAAACAAGTTTTACATAGCAAACAAGGTATCAATAGCAAGCGTTGAACGTTTTCCTTTCGATTTATGAAACAAAATTAGTAATTCCTTGAGTAGGAGAAAAGTTATTAGAGTTCAAAGTGTACGTAACGCATCCGTTTTGAAAATTTTGAAATGACACCCAGTATAGTAAAGAAAGACGTAAGTCCTACGTCAAAACAGTTAGTACGGCTTTGTGCTTACGGCTAGTAATGAACTTATGCTGTTCATCTGTCTTTTGAAGTAGAATACTTCTAACGTTTCAATATCGGGTCCCGTTTGAAAAATTTCAGTTGAGAAATTTTCCCAGGTTTGAAATGCGAATATCTTCCGTTCTATTGATCGAAATCGCAATATTTTTGCACTGTCTGATCGGAAATTCGTGCACGTATTTCGTATTAAATTTCGGAATTAATGCGACTACTATAAATAAACCAAAACAAGGATTTTTAGGAAATCCTTCGAAAACAGCGAGGAAAATGCGCAATTTGCAAGCACATCTCACGCAGAGCCGTCAAAAAGGAGCATGTAAGAGTTTCATTACATACGGGAATGTTATATATACAGGTCACGCGAGTTTGTTTTGTATCAGCGGGTGCTCGCTTAGCACACGAGCAACATGCTCGTCCGAACGGTACAATGAGCGGTATCCTGTTTGCGTTCCCGTACCAATCGTCATCGCAAGGTTCTTCGTGATAAAATCCAGGGAATCACCAAATCCGCCATTCGGCGGCGTCTGGCTCGTCGTGGTGGTGTAAAATGCATCTCCGATTTAATCTACGAATGCTGATGGTGTGCAGGAAAATGTCATCCGAGATACCGTGACCTATACTGAACACGCCAAGCGCAATGAATGTCGTCTATACTCTGAAGCGGCAGGGACGCACTTTGTATGGATTTGGAAGTTGAAAAGGTAGAACTCATTTATGCTTTCTTTTCGGTCTTCTTGGGAAGCAGTACGGCTTGGATATTTGGCAACACACCGCCCTGAGCAATTGTCACTCCGGAGAATAGTTTGTTCAACTTTTCGTTGTTACGAATCACCAGCTTCTGAAGACGTGGGATAATTCGTCTTTTTGTTGCCACGGGCAGCATTTCCTTCCAATTTAAATACTTTAGCAGCAAGGTATTCCATTACAGCTACTAATTAAACGGCACTCCGATGCGTTCAACACAATTTGCTTGTGTATCGACCAACGAAGGGGAGGAGCTAAGAAGAACACATATTGAGGAAAATACAAAAAAAGGACGAGCTTACATTGTGCTGTAGTCAGGTATAAAAACTCAGCATGCTGTTGCTCACGCTCAGTTCGTTTGCAGCATCAGCATGCAGCAGTTCGTTTGCAGCATCTCCCGCAAAATTCAAACCGCCGTCCGTTTGCTGCTGTCAGAAGAGTTGGCCAAGCACGCCGTCTCAGATGGCACCAAAACTGTTACCATATACACCAGCTCCAAGTAAATTTCGAACACTACCCAAACAAAAGGCCCTTTCCAGGGCCATCAATTTATTGACAAGAATGAAATTGAAGTTTTGTTATTACAAGCATCAGAAAGTGGCTTGTCAAGAGCGTTGGGTGGTAAGTGATCCACTTAAGAACTATACTGTCGCTTTCACGTAGAATGGCACAAAATCAAAAGTTATTTATGATTTGTAGACAGTTTAGTGTAATGATTCAATTTACAAAAATAGAACGTTTTCTAACGTTTCGATATAGGTGCTCCGTTTCAAAATTTTCGGCCAGAAAGCTGCCTGTTTTTTTAAACGTGAAAATCTGCTGTTGTACTGAATGAAAACCTTCGATTTTTGCGCTGATTGGAAATAGTTGTGACTAATTCTGTAGAATGTACAATTACTGAAAATAACGGATTTTGTGAAAGCAGTGGTTGGTCCGTACAATTCGATTCCAAGCGAGCCAGACTAGTTTTCGTTGGAAGGTCCACCTCTGACAATAGAAGTAAACTATTTTATTTTGAATTCAACTACAACTTCCTTGACAACAGCACAGCTAAAAAACTTTTGGGAAAAAACGCGCAAACCTAAATTTTCCACTATAATGGAAACTGCCTGTACCCCCGTCGCACAGCATCATCAAGATTGATAGTGATTCAAGCCGGGTGGAAAGGGGGATGGAGGTTGTAAGGCAATGGAAAATGAAAATTTCATTTATATCTTACTGGAATATAATTGGCTGGTCCTGAAAAGAACTTGTTGGTTTGTGTTTTATTTTGAATCACAATTTGGGCCCGCTCGATTGCTGATAGCTGTGAATTTCTCGCTGGGCGCAGTTTCTGTTCGGTAGCGATGAGGCTTCCTAACGCCAACCGTGACTGGGGCACTTTTATACGGCCTTCGTTGCTTACTGCTTGCCGGGAGGCTTTTCTCCAGTGGACTTACGAGCGGTATGTTTGGTACGGGCCATGTAGCGAAAAATGCGGATCTATTGCTTCTCTGATGCTGGTAGTAGGACGAGAGTCAAACGCTCGTTTTCGTGCCTTCATTTATAAAAGCTCAACAATATTTTTAAAGAATGTTGCAAATTGACAACTAATTCCAAAAATACTCCAAATAAACTAAGTATGTGCAAAAGACGACAAAATCGCAAAGAAATTGCTGTTCCAGCACAGAATTTTCTGTCGGGAAAAGGTTTTTTGGCGGGTAAATTTGCTCGATAGAAATGCAGTTCGTCGATTGGCCCATTCAGATTCGCAATTTCAATTTTGTTCATAATCAAAAAAGTTTTTACAGTAATATGCATTTCATTTGCGAGTTACAGCGTTCGATTTATGCTTTCTTCTTGGGCAGCACTCCTGATTGGATGTTTTGTTTTTGAGCAATGGTCACTTGTTTGTTCAACTTTTCGATGTTACGAATCGCCAGCTGCTGAAGACGTGGGATAATTCGTCTTTTTGTTGTCATGGGCAGCATTTCCTTCCAATTTCAACACTTTAACAGCAAGGTATTCCATTACAGCTACTAAGTAAACGGCACTCTGACGCGTTCAACACAATTTGCTTGTGTATCGACCAACGAAGGGGAGGAGCTACGAAGAACACATATTCAGGACAACACAAAAAAGGACGAGCTTACATTGTGCTGTAGTCAGGTATAAAAACTTAGCATGCTGCTGCTCAATATCAGTTTGTTTGTATCGTCGTACCATATACGTCGATCTAAATGTTTCCTAACATTGTTAAAGGACACAAGAATAAGTGGCCCTCCGTTTGTGGCTGTCAGAAAAGTTCACCGAACACGCCGTCTCACATGGCACAAATACACTAGCTCCAACTAAATTCCGAATACTTCCCAAACAAAAGGCCCTTTTCGGAGCCATCATTTATCAACAAAGAATCGAATTGAAGTTTTGTTATTACAAGCATCAGAACGTGGATTGCCAAGAGCTTTGGATAGTAAGTGAGCCCTATGTGAACAATATCGTCGGCATGTCGTAGAATGACACGAAATAAAAAGTTATCATTTGTGTGATTTATTGACAGTTTCGTGTAATGATTCAATTTACAATAACAATCATTAAATGCTCTTTTTATGATTACCATATAGATAAATATGTTCGAATATTTTAGATTTCGATGCACGTGTATCGATATTTCGGTATTTCTATTAGAAATAACAAAATAACTGCTTTTAATACAACCTATCAGAAGATAGTCAAAATTGTAGCATTTGTATAACCTTCTAAAGTGTATTCTACTTCACTCCGGTTATGTCTCTGACATTACCCACCCATCTTTTTACAAGTGATAAGCAAATTCGCCAAGTCTCTTCGACTAATATCCATATTTACTAGTTTTATTTAAAACGAATAAAATCAGAAAACATTTTTTGACAGTCGTTCCACTTATGCAAAGCTTGCTGCGATGAGAGAATGACATTTGAAAGTGGCTTTTTTTATAATACAACGATATGCGTGCAAATGTGTTAATGCGTTGAACCTGCAAAACTACAAACTTTAATTCTAAATTGATCTGGATCACTGTTGCATTGGAATGGAGTCCAGACAGGAGCTGCGTATTCTAATATGCTTCGTACCAAAGAACAGAAAAGTGTCTTTAATGTGTACATATCGTTGAACTGAGACGTGTTACGACGGATGAATCCCAGTACTGCATATGCCTTAGCGGTTGGCAACGCTATATGATCATTGAAGCGCATCGTGTTGGTGAATTTTACTCCTAGGTCGCAGATGGAGTGTGTAGAGCTCCAGTATTTGGTTGTTCAGAGTGTATTCATGCTTAATCGATGAGCGACGCCGAGTGAATGAGATTGCTTTGCATTTCTTGATGTTCACTTCCATTCCATTCTCTTTACACCATCGCGATAACAAATCAATGTCCAATTGTAGATCTGTACAATCTTCAGCATAGCATATAGTTTTATACATTTTTAGATTGTCAGCATACAATACTTTGTCTCAGTTTAAATGGAGGCATAGATCATTCACAAACAGTATAAAGATGAGCGGTCCCAGTATACTGCCTTGGGGAACTCCAGAAGTTAATTGAAATGAATCTGAGTTTGAAGTATTTAGTCTAACATGCACGAAACGATCCGACAGGTATGAATGCAGCCATCCAGTTACCCAAGAAGGAAATCCGAGTCGTCTCAGCTTTTCAATTGCTAGATCATGTGGAACTTTGTCGAATGCTTTTGAGGAATCTATGTAAATCGCGTCAACTTGTCGCCGTTTCTCGATCTCATGCATAACTTTGTTCACAAAACACATGAGATTAGTTGTTGTCGACCGTTGTTTTACAAAACCGTGCTGAAACTCAGAGATGATTGGCTGTGACGCGCGATACAAGGCCAATACGGTTCCAGGTGCTAGATGAAGGTGTGGGCGCTTCTGTATTGAAAACACTTTTAAAAAATTGGGCAAACAGATTGGCAGTGTCTTTTGGAGAATCATCGTAGAAAACGGTGGATGGCATTTGATTACCTTTTCTATGACTTCTAACGAAATTCTAGAATGTGTGACCTGTGTTTTTTTTTTTGGTCACAATAAATCCGTGGTCGCTGGGCCAGCTTGATATAGACCCCTTGAAAATTTTGTTATATTTGTAAATATTGTCAGTAAATGTCTAAATGTGAAATAAATGTCATAGCTTCCGTGTTTACATGTTTGAAGGATGTTTATTTCATGTTTAGTAGTCTTCGGTTGGTGCCCGTCAGTATTTATTCATTTATGTAGTTACTTGTTTATTTATTTATTTATGTTATTTATTTATTTATTTGCTTGTTATTTATTTATTTATGTATTTATTTACTTGTTATTTATTTATTTATTTACTGGTTATTTATTTATTTATTTGCTTGTTATTTATTTATTTATTTATTCCATATTTATTTATTTACACTATTTATTTACTCCATTGTTTATATTATGTGTCAGAGAGTTTATTTACATTTTTGTTCATTTGTTTATTTGGTGAAAAGTAAAATTATACAATGTAAAGGTTATGCATGCAACCAATCCGATCTAAAAATTCAGTTAAACTTTTTATCGGGGCACCAACCCATACACGTTTGTAAACAATGTTTTTTTTTCTGCTACGCTATATACAAGAAGAGGTCATCGATCGTCGTGAGTGGAGATGGTTTCCGGGGGCACGGGGGAATAAAAAGGGTTTCCCGCGTTGAAAACGGGATCAATTACGAAAATCAGGTCCGAGGAGTGAAGACCCGTGGCAGCGTTGTCCCTTCGCCATACTGGGACTGTGCGTTTCGACAGTTTTATCGGTTGTATCGAAAAGTGGGATCTTAGTGATACGAACCACGGTCCACCAGAAGCACTGCACGAACGTTTATTTCTGGTAGGATCAGTCGAGCGGGGCCATAGTGTAGTGCTCAGTTATTCTAGCCCAGCCTGTGCAGAAGTGATGTGACGCGAGTGCTAATCCTGGTCGAATGATGCCATTGCAAATTAGGCAGTATATGGACTGAGGCCAAAGTTGTGTATGTGACCAGAAACTGACCATAAACCCCGCTCGATTGTGCTAAATCACTCGCGAAAGTTTGTGTGCACAGTGTACCACTCCCGGACCATCTTTCGGAAACGCAGGCCACCGTTACACGGCCGAGTTGCCGCCGCAACTGGATCTCGACCGACGGAAGTACCCGGTCTAAAAACATCGTCAGCTGCTCCAGTATCCGTTCGTCGTCCCAGTCCCCGGAAACCCAGCGAAGCAGAATGTCGACCACCGTTCGTCCCGGCCGCAACGATCCCAGATTAAAGAAGTGAAATAAATATGCGCAAGTACTTTATCTTTAGTGTTTTTGTTTAAATAAATTGTCTGGTCTGTCTAATTAAGCTGTTTTATATTAAGCTGTGATGTCCTTGAGGTCAAATTAGTTCACTATATTGTTTATTTTTGTAGTTATTTTGCCCAGAGACCACGTATTTAGGGAAGATAGTCCACCCGTATGAAATTCTCCAGGAGACCGCGGTAAAACGACCCAAATGCTCTTGTATAGTGTACCGTAAACCGCAGTGAAAGTGCAAGTCCGCGTAGAGTTCGTAAAGCAAGTGGTAACAATTGGCGCCCAACGCAAAATCAAGAAAAGGTGATTTGCTTTCTAGACCAAAAGTAAATCCCCTTTTCGAACGGTCTCCCGGAGAAATTTCAGTCAACTTCAATTATCGCAAAGTCATCGGAGTGATAAGTGACAAAATTATTTCATTGAAAAGAGTGCAAGTGAATTTTCCGATTTTTGCGAGTGATGATAAACTGTACAATTGCACCATCGCTCACAGTAATAGAACGGAGTCACAAAGTAGAAAGCTAGGTAGAAATTGTCTTCAAGTGATCAAAACAAAATGCGAAAACAGTGTTGAAACGGGTACGGTAGACCAGTGAATTGTCGCCACCAATTCATATTTGTTATGTATTATGTAAATTGTTATTTGTTGTTATGTAAATTAATGTAATATTTTCAGTATAGGGTGAAGTGTCATATTGTTGGTAGTGTAATTTTTTTAATGTATTTTTTTTTCGTCAAATCAGTATATTGAACGAAAACGGCTGCTAGCCGAATTACTTTTGATCAAGCAAGTGCAATGATTGATGAATGGTATTATGGGATGAGGGTTGATTATTTGCAAGATGACGAGCTCGACCATGAATTGGTGTCTCGTTCTGTTGTGTTGACCGGAGATCTCAGTTTGTCACGAAAGCGGAAATGGGTCCGAGACACACTGAAGTTGGAAAAAGAAGGTCAAGTAGAAGCCACTTACAGAGTTAAAGGCGATGAGGGTAGGGAAATGGCAATATGTGTTGATAAATTTTCGGAAATTAGGCAAATGTTGGAAAATAGTGATGAGGAGGCAATCAAAAACCAATCTTTGGCACGTTTATTGCACATTGGTAAACGTGTCTCTGTAATCCTGACTAATTCGCGAGGATCACCAAACTTACACAGTAATCTACAGAATATGCTGGTGGATTTGGTGGAAATGGTAGAGGGATTGCAAAATAAATCGGAAGCATTGGTTACGGGAACCGCAGGAACCGATGAAAATAATGGTGCTGTTATCCCTTCAAACCCGTATGATACAGTTAGCGATTCAGAAGGTCAAAATGATGAACCAGTACCGAGACCCCGAAGGTCCTTTCTTAGTATGGAGGATCTGGAGTGGATCCATTCTCTACAAGCCAGAATATTCGATTTAGAAGCCGAACTTAAAAAAATCAAAGAAGGAAAGAATGTAGGTACACAAACTCTTTCTGACCCTGATCTACCCCGTTCCAATTTTCAAAATTCAAATTCGTTTAATTCTCCATTGTACCCTCACATCCCTTCGCAAATAACTAGTTACAGAAATCAACAAAATACAAATAACCCTATCCATCATTCTCTTCATAATTCAGATTTTCCCATTTTCTCACAAACTTCCAATAGAAATTTGGGACCAGAGCCATTACCGGATAGAACTCAATACCCACAGTACCAAACTACACCGCAATATTCGCAGTCAATCCATAATCCAACATCAATACAAAACCCAATTTTTCATAATCAGTACTCAGTTCCGTATCATCATCGACACACTTTGCCTGTTTCAAAGTGGAACATTGGAAAGTACAGTGGAGACGATCAAGGTCTAAAGCTTAACGAGTTTCTAGAGCTCGTCCAAGCACTGAGTCATGCTGAGCAGATTTCAGAAAGAGAGTTGTTCGAATCAGCCATACACTTGTTCACCGGGTCAGCCTTAAAGTGGTACATGACTCAAAGGTCCACGAACAGGCTTCTGAACTGGCAACATTTGGTGTTCGAACTTAGACGTACATACATGCATCCTGATCTGGACGCGCTTATAAAGATGAAAATCTATCAGCGACGTCAGCAGAAACACGAGTCTTTCCACGAATTTTATTTCGAAATGGAAAAACTGTTTCGCAGTATGAGCGAACAGATTCCAGATTACGAAAAAATCCAAATCTTACAGCAGAATATGCGCGTTGACTATAAGCGACAGTTAGCGTTCATTCCGATTGTAGATTTGCAGACACTTGTGGCCTCGGGACAGAAGTTAGATTCGTTGAACTTCTCGGCCTACAACAAAGTTTTCGGGACCAAGAAGACGGTGAATACCGTTGAAGTACAAGAGAAGAAAGGAAAGAAGAAGGAAAAGAATAACCAGTTACAATCTCAGCCACAAGTGTCCGACAGAACTACAGCAGCAGTTTCGCAACATCACAACCAAAATAGGAATAATAATACCCAGTCCTATACTCAAGATTCTTCGAATCGATCAGGTCCGTCTTCTGTTCAAAACAACCAGAGATTTTCGAATTCCCACCCACCTTCAGGACCGTCGCATACTTCAAACCAGCCACAAGCAGGGCCGTCTGCTACCTCAGCTCGTCCCCAACTTACCCTAGAGGAGGTTATAAACCGACATAACCCTCCACCGATAAACACCTGCTTCAATTGCGGTAGGGTTGGCCATCACATGGCAATGTGTGACAAGCAGCGTGCTATTCTTTGCGCGAACTGTGGCCTTCGTGGATTCCCTACCAATTTCTGCCCGTTTTGTCTAAAAAACGGATCTCGAGCGAACGAAAATCGCCGTCCGCAACCCCCGAACGCGTAAATGTTTCACAGTCTAGCTGGCGGAGTCTTCCACCTTTCTGGGAGCCCGCAGCCTCGAATTTGTACGAAAGGTCCGTCGATGTATGTCAAATTGTTTACCCATTCCCCAACGATAATCGACCCTACGCTCCTGTAAAAGTTTACGGGATGGCGATACGAGCCCTCCTTGATAGTGGAAGTAACCACACTCTCGTAAGCGAGAAGTTTTTCTCCCAGTTGAAAACCAAAAGGTTAAACCGCCCGTCGAGGAATGTAGCGCTTCGCTCGGCCAGCGGTGACCCTCTTGAGATCAAAGGTCAAGCACAGTTACCCTTTCTTTTTCAAGGGCGTATTCGAATTGTCCCTACATTGGTTGTCGCGAATCTTTCAATTCCGTGTATTTGCGGTATGGACTTTTGGAGAAAGTTCCAAATACAACCGACGATGCCATCACTAGAGAACGGAAACGTTGCTCAGATCGACCAATCTCAGCCAGACTCGACTCTAACCGAGGAAGAAAGACTGAAGGTTGAGCGAATCAAGTCGATGTTTCTAGCGGCTGGTGACGGAGAGTTGACACTGACCACTGGCGCACAGCACCGTATCGTGCTGAAAGAGGAGTGGAGAGATAAGCCTCCAGTCCGCCAGTTTCCGTATGTCATGTCACCTAAAACACAAGGGCTGGTAGCAATCGAGCTCCAGAGATTGCTAGATAAGGGGATCTTGGAAAGAAGCAATTCTTCCTGGTCCTTGAACTGTGTCCCAGTGATTAAACCCAACAAAGTTCGGCTCTGTTTAGATGCGAGGAAGATAAACGAACGGACAGTGCGGGACGCCTATCCCTTGCCACACCCCGGTCGGATACTCGGTCAGTTGCCAAAAGCGAAGTACCTCTCTACGATTGACCTGTCAGAAGCCTTTCTGCAGGTGCCTCTCGAAGCGAGCTCGCGGAAGTATACGGCGTTCAGTGTGCAGGGAAAGGGTCTATTTCAATACACCCGCATGCCGTTCGGGTTAATAAACAGTCCAGCAACGTTAGCCAGACTGATGGACACCGTTCTCGGTCATGGAGCGCTAGAGCCGTACGTTTTCGTTTACCTTGACGATATCGTCATTGTAACCGAAACGTTCGACCAGCATATGCAACTTTTGCAAGAAGTTGCGAATCGGCTGAGGACTGCCAACCTCAGCATTAACTTGGACAAGTCACGATTCGGGGTATCCGAGATTCCCTTTCTGGGATATCTTCTGAGTTCAGACGGTTTGCGAGCAAATCCCGACAAAATTCGGCCGATTGTCGAGTATGAACGACCAAACTCGATAACGAAGCTCAGAAGATTCCTAGGAATGGCGAATTATTACCGGAGGTTCATACAGGACTTCAGCGGAGCAACAGCTGCCTTGTCAAATCTACTTCAGACGAAGTCCAAGATGATCCAGTGGAACGATGCCGTTGAAGCTGCCTTCTGCGATATCAAAGAACGTCTGATCTCGTCGCCTATTCTGGGAAGTCCTGACTTTTCGCGAGAGTTTACGGTACAGACCGACGCTAGTGACGTTGCCGTTGCGGGAGTGTTAACCCAGGAACAGAACGGCCAAGAGCGCGTCATATCTTATTACTCGCACAAGTTAACGACTCCCCAGAAATACTACCACGCGGCTGAAAAAGAAGCCTTGGCGGCGATGTTAGCTATTGATGCTTTCCGCGGGTACATCGAAGGTTATCACTTCACGCTCATCACCGACTCGTCTGCACTGACTCACATTCTAAACACAAAATGGAAGGTGGGATCTCGGTGCAGTCGATGGTCGCTGAATCTACAGCAGTATGATATGTCCGTCAAACACCGTAAAGGCAAAGACAATGTTGTTCCGGACGCGCTTTCTAGAAGTGTAGCTGCAGTCAACGATTCGTCTGCGTCATCCTGGTATCATTCCACTATCCAAAAGGTTCTTGGCGAACCGGACCGTTACGTCGACTTCAAGGTCGAGGACGGACGACTGTACAAGTTCATTTCGGTACCAGACTGTTCGCACGACCAACGTTTCGAGTGGAAATCGATACCGACGGCTGATGAGATCCCCAAGATTCTTCAACAGTGCCATGATGACTGCTTTCATCCGGGACAGGAGAAAACCCTTGCTCGAATCCGTCAACGGTACTACTGATGTGATGTGATGTGATATTAAGCCACCATCAGCTCAAGGTTTTTCCAATGGATGCGGATAGACTTACGGTAGCCCCGAAATAGTTTATCGTGAAACCTTCGCATTATTGCCGTTAATGAAGGGAAATCAAAAGGTTTGGGCGGGTCCGTAAGCAGAAGCACTTACTCGCACCCGTTGGTAATAAAGTGTCCCTTCCAACAGTAATACTCTAGTCAAAAGGTAAAAAATTTCGCTATACCTGCTTTACCCACCTGATGGTTTGTTTTGAGAAGGGTGCGTCAAACTCATATCAGACCTCTTGAAGAAAACAAGTTTTCTTCGAGTGACTTAGGCTGGCTATCCACGTTCCTTTGTCCAGTCCTCAATTCATATGATACCCTGGTGCTCCCAGCCCCTCCCAGTTTTCAATGATATATAGTGCATTAAATTTATTGTATAACATGTAATATATCATAGTAGACAAATAGCTCAATAACGATAAATATAATGGATATTTTGTTCATTCCTGATTGAAAAAAAATCATAAAACCTGTAAAGAATGAATAATGTAACGTAATATAATATAATACAATATAATATAACATAATATAATACAATACACTCTGGTTTTCTTTACATGGGAGATACGAAGGAGGAAATGAAAACCGCATAAAATGAAAAATGTGCGTAAATGAAAACCGCGTAAATTAAACAATCCGCGTTGATGGAAAACCTGAGTGTATAATATAACGCAGAATAATATAATATAAAATAATGCAATATAATACGATATAACATAATATAATATAACACATCATAATAAAATATATCGTAGTGTAATATAATATATCACAATATAATATAAAATAATGCAATATAACATAATATAATAGAACAGAGGATTTCATTCCAATGATAAACGGTAACTGCTTGAGTAATGCAATGGTGATGGTGAGATGATGAACAACATTGAGATAATGACGATATTGCCTATTAATAAGGTGAATATAATGGATGCAATGAAGAATATTCATGTAAAACAAGTTAGTAATGAGCTCATTTTAATCTTACATTGCAATTGATGATTGTAAGTGCTATTGTAAATATGGAGAATTTAATAAATATATTAAGTAAATAAAAGGAATATAGTAAATATATCAATACCATACAACAATTAATACAAAAACAAGAGATCAAAATATTTAAATGTGTATTATGGTAACGGTTGATACGCCTTCCATACTCCATTCAACAAAATACATCAAACCAATGCAATGAATCTAATGCCAAAATAGATGAAATGGGTATTACGAGCACAATGTACACAATGAATATAAAAAAAATATAACGTCTTAAAATATAGTGAATGTACTTTAAGAAATGAAACAATGAAAACTTTATCTCAGCGGTAATGCTGAGGAATCTGGTCCAATTCGTACCTGGTAAGGGTTATTGATCTATAGAATATAATCTTGCCTGTCATTTTGTAAATAACATTTAATTAATTTATTTTTTGCTGCAAGCTTTACCGATTTACCATTTAGGTCTGAGATAGCTCTTACCAGATTGTGTCCTTACGCCTTTGAACAACATTTCGCAAAAGATCCAATTTGGGCCATTCCGACTATAATTTAAAAACAACGAATGTCAGTCAAGGTGGTTCGATTTTGTATTTGAAACAGTATTCCTAAGACAGTCGATATACCGAAACCAAGACCCTTGATGCCTACACGACTGATGTGAAACACACCGATTAAATTAAAAATATAAATATTTTAATGTCAATCAAAACATATTTAAATTTGTATGCGAATCCGTCAACGGTACTACTGGCCAAAAATGGCTTCAGAAATTCGGCAGTATGTACAGAAATGTGGAATCTGCAAGGAGGTGAAAGCAGCATCAGTTCCAGTTAACCCCCCCATGGGCAACATGAAACTCGCCACTCGCCCATGGCAGATAATTTCAGTGGATTTCATCGGCCCACTTCCCCGCAGTCGTCGAGGAAATCAGCACATTTTGGTGATTTCCGACTACTTCTCCAAATGGGTTATGATTCATCCTATGAAGAAAATCAGTAGTTCCACTTTATGCACTGTCATGCGTGAACAGTGGTTTCACCGAAATTCTGTCCCCGAAATCGTTATAAGTTACAACGGCAGTAGTTTCCTTTCGAAGGAATTCAAAGAGCTACTGGACCGTTTCAAGATTTCGCATTGGTTAAACTCTCGATACCATTCGCAAGCGAATCCGGTAGAGAGAGTAAACCGAACCATTAATGCTGCTATCCGAACATATGTTAAAGACGATCAGCGGCTCTGGGATACGCGATTGCCAGAAATCGAAGTGATTCTAAATACTAGTGTTCACTCTTCGACAGGCTGTACACCGTACTTTATCACGCACGGTCACGAACTGTCCGAACACGGCACGGACCATAAACTGGCCCGTCACGATGAATCACTTACCCCAGAGCAACAACTCGATCGTCGAAAACAAATGTTTAGCAGCATCTACGATCTGGTAAGCCATAATCTTCAGAAGGCACACGAATCATCACGCCACCGATATAACCTGCGTCACCGCAATTTCGCGAAATCATTTGTGCAAGGGCAACTTGTTTACAGAAGAAACATGAAACAATCCAACGCAAGCGAAGCGTATAACGCGAAATACGGCCGACAGTTTCTCCCTTGCCGGATCAAAACAAAGATTGGATCCTCCTCCTACGAACTGGAGGACCTTCACGGGAAAAGCCTCGGTATATGGCCTGCGGCTCACCTTAAACCGGGATAACTTTCAACCACTAGTCATTGAAATCTTTTTCCGAACGCCGGCTGCAATCGAAAGACGGGAGACACACTTTATTTTCATTGAATCATAAAAATTTAACAGCTTCCGGCTGCTTCTATTTTCCATTTGATTCCACCAGCTCTGTGTTCCTCGATGTAATTAGTTTTGCTTTCCTGGAACTATTTTCCATCGTCAATAATATTATCAACATGCCTAAAAGTAAAAAAAAAAAAAAAACTCATTAACGATATACTTGCCAAGAAAACGGTCCAAAATCGCCAGCACCAAACAGTCCGTGTCTACCTTAATTGTTTTTGTTATGTTTTTGTCTTACCATCGTATTCGTCATCATTGCCTTGCGAAGTACTTGATCCAGTTTTGACAGATCGCAGCATACATGTTATGGTGTGTGTACGTAGATCTGTGCGATATTATTACGCTTATTTCGAATGAGTCAACTCTGGGTATTTTCTAGTGAAAATTTCAATCGTGAACCGGTTGAATTTTGGAAAATACCGTTTCGAGTTACTCATTCGATTTTACTCAAATCACTGACTCTCGAATGAGAGTTACAGCTGATTATTAATTATAGGGCGCCCTAGATTTAGTTGTACCGTGAATAGGTTAATAAAAATAGAGTGTGAGAGAGTGTGTGCGAGGATTTGTGTGTTTGTGGGGGAGAATAAAAGGCATAGAATGAATGAAAGAGTATGTGAAAATTCTGTGGTCCAAGTACGTACTTGAGACAGTAAATGGATAGGCGGAGATGAACAAGTTGATCTAATCTCCGTACTCAAAGTAAACACTGTGGATTGTATTAATTATAGGCAAAACTGTCTTGACAGGATAAACTAGTTTGTGATTTCGTTCAACGCTTGTGATGATGGCTGAAACCTTTAATCTGACGCAACAAAAAATCGCGATATTGACACTTTTTTCCGATTTTGACCTTTATCCCTGCATATTGTCCGTGACAGAGAGTGGACAGGCTCACTCCTCTAAAGTCGCGTAACTCGTAGGAAAGAGATCCTCTGGCCTTTGGAAAAATCATTTTACGAGTTAAAACTGACATTGGAGAAGAAGTAGTCGCATTCAACGTCGGCAGTATAGGATGAAAAAAAACACTTCGTTTTTTTTTACCCCGACTCCGGGAAGATTGTGACCTGTGTTTTTTTTTTGGTCACAATAAATCCGTGGTCGCTGGGCCAGCTTGATATAGACCCCTTGAAAATTTTGTTATATTTGTAAATATTGTCAGTAAATGTCTAAATGTGAAATAAATGTCATAGCTTCCGTGTTTACATGTTTGAAGGATGTTTATTTCATGTTTAGTAGTCTTCGGTTGGTGCCCGTCAGTATTTATTCATTTATGTAGTTACTTGTTTATTTATTTATTTATTTATTTATTTATTTATTTATGTTATTTATTTATTTATTTGCTTGTTATTTATTTATTTATTTATTCCATATTTATTTATTTACACTATTTATTTACTCCATTGTTTATATTATGTGTCAGAGAGTTTATTTACATTTTTGTTCATTTGTTTATTTGGTGAAAAGTAAAATTATACAATGTAAAGGTTATGCATGCAACCAATCCGATCTAAAAATTCAGTTAAACTTTTTATCGGGGCACCAACCCATACACGTTTGTAAACAATGTTTTTTTTCTGCTACGCTATATACAAGAAGAGGTCATCGATCGTCGTGAGTGGAGATGGTTTCCGGGGGCACGGGGGAATAAAAAGGGTTTCCCGCGTTGAAAACGGGATCAATTACGAAAATCAGGTCCGAGGAGTGAAGACCCGCGGCAGCGTTGTCCCTTTGCCATACTGGGACTGTGCGTTTCGACAGTTTTATCGGTTGTATCGAAAAGTGGGATCTTAGTGATACGAACCACGGTCCACCAGAAGCACTGCACGAACGTTTATTTCTGGTAGGATCAGTCGAGCGGGGCCATAGTGTAGTGCTCAGTTATTCTAGCCCAGCCTGTGCAGAAGTGATGTGACGCGAGTGCTAATCCTGGTCGAATGATGCCATTGCAAATTAGGCAGTATATGGACTGAGGCCAAAGTTGTGTATGTGACCAGAAACTGACCATAAACCCCGCTCGATTGTGCTAAATCACTCGCGAAAGTTTGTGTGCACAGTGTACCACTCCCGGACCATCTTTCGGAAACGCAGGCCACCGTTACACGGCCGAGTTGCCGCCGCAACTGGATCTCGACCGACGGAAGTACCCGGTCTAAAAACATCGTCAGCTGCTCCAGTATCCGCTCGTCGTCCCAGTCCCCGGAAACCCAGCGAAGCAGAATGTCGACCACCGTTCGTCCCGGCCGCAACGATCCCAGATTAAAGAAGTGAAATAAATATGCGCAAGTACTTTATCTTTAGTGTTTTTGTTTAAATAAATTGTCTGGTCTGTCTAATTAAGCTGTTTTATATTAAGCTGTGATGTCCTTGAGGTCAAATTAGTTCACTATATTGTTTATTTTTGTAGTTATTTTGCCCAGAGACCACGTATTTAGGGAAGATAGTCCACCCGTATGAAATTCTCCAGGAGACCGCGGTAAAACGACCCAAATGCTCTTGTATAGTGTACCGTAAACCGCAGTGAAAGTGCAAGTCCGCGTAGAGTTCGTAAAGCAAGTGGTAACAAATGATGAGGGATTCGATTTGAGATTTGATTGTATACGGTTTATGTAATCACTGTAACTAGTTATCTGACGTTCCTTATAAAACGTTTCGATTCGTTGAAGGTTTTCTTTGTTCTCGCGGTTGCTGTTTCGGAAGAAGCATTTTCGAGCTTTTCTTACACGATTGCGAAGATGTCGAAGCTCAGAGGTCCACCACAATTGGGTTTGACCAATATTGTGCCTAGTTCGCTTACGGGGTACATTTTCCATTATGATTTCATTGAGTTTATCGTATAGGATAGATACTGCTTCATTAGTGAACACAGATTCTAGTATCACATCGCAGTTGACAGTCAGAATTTGATTACTCAACATTCTAAAATCGCAACGGTTGAAGGCACTCAAAACGATAATGGAGTCAGAAAAATTGAATACGACGATGAGAACTCTGAGTTTGAGATGTCCGATCGAAGCCATGTTTCTGTCAACACTATGACGTCGTAGTCGCAGCCCGTGAGCGAAATGTGAAAGTCATTTGTTTTGGTTCGCATACCTCTGACATTCTGATAATAAACAGTCAGGCTATTGGAAGGAAGTTGGGTTACTGGTTGAGTATTGAGAACAGGGAGTGGTAGCGGAAAATCATTATCAGCATTACAAATAGGTCGAGCGGTATGTTCAGCAATAAATGAAGTTTGCGGTTCAACTGGCTCAGCATAACAGTGTGTTTCGAACATCGTTAGGCAGCCGTCATAGCTATGGAATGAGGTCCTGTTATACTCGGCGCTGTCGGTTTCCAAAAATGCTGACTTGTGGCTCCTGCACCATAGTCAGTAAACTCGCGAAATTCTACGCCTTGCGGCCATGTTGAGGGAAGCATTGATTTCTCCCGCTGTTCTGGTTTAACACCTACCTTGAAAGACACAAATGTCATCGTAGAAATATGTCGGTCCCTCGGTTTTAAGCTCTTCACTACTACGTCAGACAGCCTTTGGCAACTGCCAGAATGTCCGTTTCTGTTACCTCTGGCGATATTTCTGTCAGGTACACCCAGAATCTAGACGTCGGATGTTCAAACGCGACCTTTGGTAGATTGACATTAGTTGCCTCCGAAGTACCACGAAGAACAGTCGAAGGGAGGTTATCGATGGCATTGGTTTCAACACGTGGTCTTTTTGGGGTCCTCGGAAGCGGAGTCAACAATTTTCTTTAAAAAACTGGAGTAGATATTGCAGGCGACAGTTTTGAAAACCCTCTCTTGCCTCAATTCAGCAATAATACTATTGCGAATCTCGGTTTTAAGCTCGTCGATGAGCTTCCTGTGCGATGTATTGATCTCCGCTATGGCAGAGTTCGTAGAGATTAGTGCCTTTATAAAACGGGCATTTTCCATGATACCCATGCAGGCTTACACATCCAGAAAATTTGAGCATTTCCACTCATTTCATTGTATACTTTTTCTTCGATTCTCACACAACGATAATGGAACGACGACTTGCAGAACCCTCTGCAAACAACCACTTTTGTGTCCATATCGATTGAGCAGCTGTTGCAGCGGTCCATTTTTCGTATGAACGGAGCTTAATCGAAATTTGTATGCAATAAACTGTCAAACAAATTGCTTACCAATACCGTCGGAAGAGGCGCTCGTGTAACGAAGAAGAAATTGGTAAAGATTGCAAACCAAAACAAACTCAGCAGAAATCAGCGATCTATCCCTATCTCTCTCTGACGGCGGCAGTGGAGGTTCTGGGGCTCTATTCTCACCGTCACCTAACCTCACCTCACTTGAGTCACCGTCACCTCACTTACCAGTCACCTCACCCATGAAGAGGTATTCCAAGACTCACTTTAGGTGAGGTGACTGTTGGGTGACCGTCGTCACCCAGGTGACTCTCAGAATCGCAATTTTTAAGTCACCTCACGGAAATTGTAAAGTGACTGCTAGGATCACTCAATCACTGACCCGGATATTTCAAAAGTGCATTGTATCGATTGATTGATTGGTTGGCATTTTGAAATCCAAGATGGCGCCATTTTGAAATCCAAGATGGCGGCTTCCGGTTACCACGAAACACTAAAAACCACCATCAATATGGGTGTCATCTGAAAGGTATTGATTAGTAGAATGCGAAAATTGACTATTGGCGCCGTTTTGAAATCCAAAGTGGCAGCTTGCGGGTACCACAAAATACTAAAAATCCGAATGAAATTTGATAGGAGGCAAGTAAATAAATGATGGAAATCAAAGACCAGCAAGCGGCGGAATACTTGAAGTTTGTTTGGATTATCGTGTTTTTTATTGTCGTACATTTGTTTTGCTTATAAGAAAATGTTTATATTTGATGAGTTTGTTGTAAACCGACCTCCCATGAGAGTCACGGTTGATAAACCCTCGAGAAGCACACCAACGTCAGAATGCAACTTTTTTATGCATTTCAATTATATATATATTTTAACCCTAAGGTTATTCGCCTCTTCGGGTTATAAAAATATGAAGAAAATCTATAACTCTATATGCGGTTAGGAATTGAACCCAGGTAGGCTGCGTACAAGGCAAATGTCTTTCCAACTATGCTATGCCCACTCCCACCCAGCATACCTTTCAAACGCATCACTAGCTGGCATCGATTGATAGGGGGTGGTGGCAGGCAAAGACATTGGTGGGATGGCGATCAATTTGAGTAGTTTGCATTGCATTATGTACCACAAATGGGGGCAATGAACTTTACATAAGGAAAATGACCCAACCCACTCTACTCGCATCATCCAACAAATCATTACAAAGGCTGATTTCTTACCCGGAAAATGTTGAACAGGCAAGTTAGCTGAATAAGAGTTATAGAAGCGAAAAATTACAAAACAAGCAAAGCGTAAAAAGTTAGAAGAGTAATTGGACATTAGGTAAAGTCTCGAAGGATATCGGTTCCCCATAAGCTTTGAAGAATGCCCCATAAAATGATTAAAACACGATTCGCGTTATGTTGTTTACAAGCCCTCGCAATTTTTACCTTTCTCATACGCTGTGAAAGACTTGTAGTCCGTTGGTTCATTATCATTACCATGCGCTGACGCCTTTCATTCGGGTATTCCGACTTGCCTGCGAGAGCTAGCCGAAAACCAAGGCCACAACCATTCTTGGTGAAGATTGATGCAGCAAGGAGTCTCTCAGCGAATGCCAACATCGACGCCCCTTCATCGGTTCTAGCACAGCGGACGACAAAGGCCGTCGTTAGGAAAATGGAAGATCGACAATAAAAGAAGAATCCAAGTGGGGATGAAGTAGCAGAAGAAGCCCGAAAAAAGGTTGAATATTATTAGGAAAGTTGGAATAAAGATAGAATACGTTTGTTAAAGTGAGAAAGAGTATAATAAAAATATTACCGCTCGTACCGGCTAATCAGGCAATTCTTTGCTACACAGGAATCTTTAGGATAACCATACCAACCTTAACGTCTTGGTTTCAGGAAATTGCGGGAGCTCACGGCTAGAGCTGGTCAACATTTACAGGTCGCATACCTTCAAATTGTCTATGTTGCACGAGTTTTCAAATTATACTACAGGGAGTTTGAGTGCAGCTGAATTACTGAGAATGCCATTTCATCTCGAATAGAAATGTAAAGCAACAAAGATACAGTTTTCACTGTGACTGTACAGTAATTTTACAATAATTTACCGAAAAGTACAAAAATAATAAATTTTATTGTTTCTAAGCAAACTTCAATGTAAAATCGACTTTACAGTAAAAAAGGGGGTGGATATATAGTGAAGACCCGATTTTATCAGCTGCCGATTTTGTCTACCCTACCTGCCTACCTTTGTCAGCTTGTTGACCCGATTTTGTCAGCCTCATGAAAATTGACAGTTGGTAGTTTGATGGGCTCTAGCAGATGAACCAAAGTGATTTCGAGTAAATCTTTTTTGAGCATATTTTTTTTTTATTCTAGAGATCCGAAATATGCAAAAATATTGTTTTTATATAGGGAGACCCGTGGCTATTAAGACAGTGGGGATAATTCGAATCCCCTCGATTTCTCAGAAAATAGCAAGACTTTCTGACTATCGTACATATTCGTGGAACCGCTATCCTGAAACATTAATTTTGAGTGCTGAATTTGATTCTTCGTTCTTTGTAGAAAGGAGATACAACGTGTTTCATTTTTTTGCTATCCTCAAAGCAAAAATTATTATAATGGTAAAACCGTGATTAAAGCAATAAATAAAAGTGAAAGCAATGAAAAGTATATGTTTTGGTAAACTTGAGGCTTTTATTTTATGAAATGATTTTTGTTTGGGTGAAAACAGATATTTTCGAGACGCTCACCACTTCTCTACGAAATGAGCGTACGGGGGTATTCGGACCACCTATTCCGTCAACCACCGTTCAGCGGCTTGCGGCTGCGCACACAATTGCGCACGCCACAGAAAAGAAAATACATAGGCCGCCAATCGACAGCTGTGACTTAATAGATTAAGTTTTTGTAAAGCAATTTAATTTTTTTGCTTCTTAAGGATTGTCTCTTATTAATATTTCATAGGTAAACATAATTCCATTGCAAAAAAATTAACGAAAAATGATGATATGAATTGCCCCGTAGAGAGGTCCGAATTACCCCTACATTGTAAAATGGATGGAAAAACGTAGAGGTTTGCAAATCGTCGCCTAGCGATGCCATTGAGTGGTGCAAATGAACCTTTTATGGTACCAAAATGTAGCTGAGGTTTCAAACTAACAATTACGACCTTTGCCGGAAATTTTTTTCACATCTATCCATCTAAAAGGGTGATTCGCTTAAGTAGGTCCGAATAGCCCCGGGTTGACCTATTTTTTAAAATTTGTGCTGTGACTCCCTTAAGGAAAATTTAAACTAAAAAAATCAGAAATGGTTATGAGGCTATGTCTATGGATATTTTACGAACTTCGGTTTATTCGAAAGAAAAATGTATCTCCTAATTTTGTCAATGTCCCCGTTTTGTCAGGCTTAAATTCACCAAGGCTCTGATAAAAACGGGTCTTCACTGTATTCCTAAACATTAAAGAAATCAATTTTCCGGATTTTTTCTTAGGGCCGATTTCTTCACCATCACTAAGGCTTGAGCTAAGTTTAAACTTACTGGTGAACCTGGTTTAAAAGTTAGGCGACGGTGAAGAAATCAGCCCTTAGAAACAGTAACATTTAATGTTAATTTACTGCATCATTTTTTGGTGAATGAAAATAAGTGTTATATGAAGTTTCGTTCTAAATCTACTGAAATAATTCTGCGCATAATAATGTGTAAACATAATAATAAGCATAACATTAATTATTTTGTGATTGTTGGTAGGGTAATTATTATTGTTTATTTCGGGTTAGTAATATCACACTTTTATTGTTTATATTAGCATTCATCTCTAAGGGCCCATTTCTTTGCGCTCGCTTAATTTTTTAACCGGCGAAAACGGTATTAATTTATGCTTGCATATTTAAACGGTGTTTGTCAGAATTTTATTTAAAAAAATCATGGTATGAAGCCTAATGAAAGGGCAAACATATATTTTTCATTCAGCCGTCAGAATTTTAGTAAATAAACAGCACATGAAAAAAATGTCACATGTTTTTATTGGATAAATACTGGAGCAGAAAATCGTAAATTACGCTCGATTGTTAGAAAATAAAATAAGCTGAAGGTTCTTTGCAAGTTTATATTTAAAGAAAAACTGGAACACTTCCTATTCAATAAATTTATCGAAACCATATGGAGCTAGATTATTTACTCAATTAAATTGGCAACTTCTCCATACATTCTTCAGAAATCAAATAAGCATGCCTTCACTGTCAAATTTTCTTTTATTATTCACGAATTCTAATTCGTTTTATTTTTGCCTTTTCCTTCAAATGAAAGCAAAGGGCCTAAAAAACTTTAACATGAGAACTTCGGCCACCGAATTTAACCATGTACTTATTTTTTCTTTAAATCAACGGATTTTATCCTGTCCCAAGCTCTATTTCCATCACACGATTGGAGTCATGCGCCGGTAAACGCTTGCATCAATGACACACAAAAAGAAACTTGTTTATTTAAACATCTCCCACCTTGATTGATTATGGCTGTCGAAAGTTTCCTTGCTTCACGACAAGCGCTATTATTTACACTTTGTGCGTAGCGTTTGTTTTTCCATCTCAGTTCAACGCTCTTATTAAAAGCAATTAACAAATTATTTAAAAAAAGGCCGGTAAGTTCGTCGATTACCATTTCGCCGAATGCCGTTTCGCCGAATGGATCATTTAGCCGATTTCACAAAATGGATTATTATAGTTTTTTTATTGGTACCATCGAAATACAGGGAAGACCCTATTTATCAGTCACCTCTCACATGAAAATCTGGTTGATTGGCTCTAGCAGACGAACCAAGTCAAATTCGTCTTGAATTTCAAAATGGCACGAATCATCAATTTTTGCCTTCTATTAATCAATACCTCTCAAATGACACCCATATTGATGGTGATTTTAAGTGTTTAATGGTAACCGAAAGCCGCCATCTTGAATTTCAAAATGGCGCCAATCATCAATTTCCGCCATTTAAAAACTTCCCAGCTTCCATTGGCCAAAAGAAAAAGTTACCCGAAAATTCTAAAAAAAAATCTAAAAATAAACGCAACACTTTTTGGTTCTAGTCACCTAAATTTTTTAGGTGAGAATTTAGCCACTTTTTTTCATCTCACGGTGACCGTCATCACTCAAAATGACTCTGGGAATCGCTCTGCCAGGTGACTTCTGTCACCTTGGGTGACTATAGTCACCTAGGTGACTGCGGTGATCGCTTTTTTCGCTCTCACCTCACCCAACTAGGTGAGGTGACGGTGAGAATAGGGCCCATGGTGATAAAATTACTGTCACCCAGCGAATTAAAGGACAGCAAACAGCCTTCAACACGGATTGCTTGTAGTTCTGAGCTTGATTGGCACCTTTTATAGTCAATTTTGCCATAATTCGCAACGCTCCTCTGATAGTTACTGTAAAAATAAAGCATATAAATATCAAATTGAATAGAAATATTTAATTCATGGTTTATTCTGATTACAATCATTTCTTTATGAAGTAAGTTTGGCTATATTTGATTTCCTGGCATACAGAATTATTTTAAGGTTCAACTGAGAACGTCTCAATCAGCGGCCATTCTGGAAAACGAAAAAAGCAGTTTTTTCTCACACCGCACAGTGGTCCCAAAGAACAAAAAAGGGGGTTTTTTAGATTGCGTGAAAACGGTTGACTTTAGCAATATTATGTCTTTGAAAAAGTTTCTTGGAGTAGAGCTCCCCTTCTTTCTGTTTTATCGGATTGATGATTAATCCCCCTAATAGTGAGTTACGAAATTTATTTTCTTCAACAATTCAGATAGACAAATACTTACTTCAGCAAAATTGTAGAGAAACTTGTTACAAATATTTTACCTGAAGACTTCAACTCTCTAACTTTTGAGCTTTTTGAGATATGGGACATTATTTGTAAAATGCCCCTTAAAAACTGTTTTTTCATCATAAGTTTTCTTCTAGATTTTTTCCATCATATAAATGTTCTAGAACATTGTTTGGACTATTAAACTGCTTTACTTTGCCGAAGACGGAAACTTGCTATCGCTAGTATGTGTGGAGATATTCACATTTTTTGATTGAAAATAGCTCTTTTTCCTATGCCGATAACTTTTAAACGGGCAAACCACTTTGTAAACAAATTAAAGTGCGAGAAAAGCACACCAAATTCTGCAAAAATCAGATCTCCCCAAGGCGGCCCTCTGTGGAAATACTAGAGCTGAAGTTTATCTCATTCCGTCATTAAATGCAATTGATTACTCGCCGTTTAGTTGCACTTGCGCCATTGTTATGAAGTAGGCGCAAGGGAATTGTCAGTTTCCGGTGTCAGGCGTATGCATTGAGTTTTTGAACCACTGTAACTTTTGGCCCAATCAAACAGAAGTTAGGATAATGCTTAAAAAGCACACTTTAAAATTTGTTAAGAGAGGCGGTCATAAATATATTTAATGCAAATTTTGATACAAAACTGCATTTCTATAGTAAATTTGGGTCGCAGAATTCAAATTTCGCTATAAAAAATCGGTTATATCCACCTAACAGTGTAATACGGCTTTTCTTATTACATTAAGATTCACATTTACTTTTTTTTGTTCCAGAATTTTTTTAGTATCGAATAGTACAAGTTGTGCTGCGCTGGTAAAAAATAAATAGTTATTCATTGATAGTTCTCTAAATTGAAGCTTCTGCACCTTAACCTGAATATTATGAAATCGTCTTCGGTGAGCATAATATCTCGAATTTTAAATAAATCGTGTATTTTTTTCCTTTAAAATGATGGTTTTCGTGAACAAACAATGTGTTTTCCTACAATAAAAATTATCCCATAAAAAAAACTCCGAGTACCAGCTATTTTAAAATGGAGAAATACTACTTGTACTTGAGAACGTAGTTGTAATACGAAGTGGAGTGAGACATTTGCCTCGTACGTCGAAGATTCCGTAGTGACATATTTTTCAAAGAGAAGCGTCAAATAAATCGATATAACTCAAGTTCTAATGATTCGATCGATAAGAAATTTTGGGAAAATAACAAAGAAGCTATATAGTCTCGAGATCAGTAGTAATTATTATCGTAATATAATTTGACAGTCTGATATAAAGTTTTTCGTCTTGCATTATCCCATTAAACATGTACAACATCTTAGATTTTCTAGGCATTCTGGGCGCAGAGATGCGCAGCTGAAGCCTAGTTTAAGTGGAAGTGGAACGTCTGACGACCATTTTGAAAAGAAGTTCGGGAAGGATACCGAGTAACAAAGTTAGTTAAAGTCATATTGAAAATTTTTAGGTTAATTGTTTCTATTACTTATTCAAATAAACCCATATTTCTGCTCCCTTACACTCCAAAAACTGAAAATTATCATTTAATACAAAGCTAATAGTAGTGTTATCTGAAAAAAAAATTGAATATTAAAAATTACAGATCGACAAAAACATTTTTCTGGCGAGCAATCGATTATCGATATTATTTACATTATCGATAAATAACGAGCCACCCTATGCATTCTTCTATACACTAAGAAAACCAGTTCAGTATTGACAAAATTAATTATGAAACTATAAAATATACATACAGAACGATGTAATCGCAAGATAAAAACACGCCTTCGCCGAAATATTTTTTTTGCATTATTGGCCTATGGGGGGACCACTGTGCACTGTGCACCGCTGGGAAAATCTTCATGTCATTTTTGCTACTATTTCTTTAATTCGATATAAAAATTTTTCAAGTGGAGTGAAAATGTGTGTAATTGAAAGCAGTCTCCACAATTCGTAGTTATTTGATTGTTTCGAGGGTGACGATTGACATTTTCGGTGCTGGAGTGCCTTATTGGAAGCTGTGTAAACGGTGCTGTCTACGAGCAAGTTGTGAGGACAGCTCTTCAATCGTCGCAAAATTACATAAGATAAGTGCATGTCTTTTATTTATTCGTCAATTGTTTCTATTTTGGCTCTGTGTGATCCCCAGTTGGACCACATTATTGTGATCGTCCGTTTAGACACCTCCCCAATCGCAAATACACACGGAAACGAAAGCGCTAGTATTTCGTGGTAAAATCTGAACGCAGTTTCGCGTTCGCAGAATAAATTTGTAAATGCTACTGATAAGCAAATGGAAGGTCTGGAATTTCCCCTTTCATGAGTGAAAATAAACTATATTCCACCTACTTCGACCAGTAAAAGAAAAGCTAACAAGCATAACAACGCTACTGTCATGCGGGGTATCTTTGCGCACTTTTTTATCATTTTTTCAACTTTGACAAATTTATAACTCCTTTAATATTCGATGGATTTGCATCATGTCAGCACAGATTTATCGTTATTGTGTACGTATTATTTGTGCCAAATATGAGCAGAATTGGTTTACACATAAAAAAGTTGTTCATATAGGGTTAAAAAATATTTTTTGTGGACTAGCTGGGGGCTACTTTGCACAGTAGAAACCTCTACTCTCGAAATCGGAAAATACAGGAAACATTTCGAGGATCCGTATGTTGCTTTTCATACACAGTAGCGGTCGAGATCATCACGGAACTCATCGGGTGAGAGAATTCCAATTATTTTTTGGAAGACTAGTTGGAATTTCTTCGTTTTTGTTATTTTTTGCTACATTTTCAAAATGACAATTGCTTACCAATACCGTCGGAAGAGGCGCTCGTGTAACGAAGAAGAAATTGGCAAAGGTTGCAAACCAAAACAAACTCAGGTTCTGAATGGGATTTCTCACTCGTCGAAATAATAACACAGGAGGCGAATGTCAGCTTTATTTTGCGAGTTTTCTGTTGATTCAGAGCACCGGTGTGCTTTTTGATCGGTCGTAAAGATTTATTTTGTGGCTCAGGATTGATGTTGATTTTAGATAGAGCGGTGGCGGAGGTAGATGTGTGAGGACGGCGGGTGGCGAGTGACGGGTGGTGGGTGGCAGTTTCGCGAATGGTGGTCGGCTGATGGCAATTTATATAGAAGATTGCAGTAATCCTACCTGCGCGGTGGAGTAAACTTCAGTTCACAGCAGTTCACATTTACGGCATAAATACACTTTACGATAAACATGAATATGATTAAAATTTTCCCATTTGGGAATTTGCATAATTTCAGGCGTTTGGGTCTTCAAACCACAAGACAGTTTCGGTTCATATTCTTCGTCGGCAAACAGAACTTCTGTGCTTACTATCGAGACATCACTCGGTATAAGCCAGTTGTTTAGTGTTCACACAAGACGTGTGACTTTTTGGATTTTAGTGTCTAACTAGTGCTAATTTGGGTACTAGCTTAGATACATCGTCTAACTAGACACCCAGTTGGTGCTAGTTACTGACGAGGAGAATCCGAAGCACTAAAACAAAAAACCGTACTTTATGTAAGGTATGTGCCCTTATGCACAAAAAAATTTGGCATCGTCCAAAATTTTCCCATTTGGGAATTTGCATGATTAAAAGTAGTTATTTTTTTTATTTTATATTTTCGGTACAACGATTAGACAGTACATAAACAAGGAAATGTTCTTAAAGTTTGAAACTACACTTTGTGTTATCATACTTTTACTTAAGTGACATATTATAAAAGAAATTATAAATAGCACATTTTTTGATTGAAAATAGCTCTTTTTCCAATGCCGATAACTTTTAAACGGGCAAACCACTTTGTAAACAAATTAAAGTGCGAGAAAAGCACACCAAATTCTGGAAAAATCAGATCTCCCCAAGGCGGCCCTCTGTGGAAATACTAGAGCTGAAGTTTGTCTCATTCCGTCATTAAATGCAATTGATTACTCGCCGTTTAGTTGCACTTGCGCCATTGTTATGAAGTAGGCGCAAGGGAATTGTCAGTTTCCGGTGTCAGGTGTATGCATTGAGTTTTTGAACCACTGTAACTTTTGGCCCAATCAAACAGAAGTTAGGATAATGCTTAAAAAGCACACTTTAAAATTTGTTAAGAGAGGCGGTCATAAATATATTTAATGCAAATTTTGATACAAAACTGCATTTCTATAGTAAATTTGGGTCGCAGAATTCAAATTTCGCTATAAAAAATCGGTTATTTCCACCTAACAGTGTAATACGGCTTTTCTTATTACATTAAGATTCACATTTACTTTTTTTTGTTCCAGAATTTTTTTTAGTATCGAATAGTACAAGTTGTGCTGCGCTGGTAAAAAATAAATAGTTATTCATTGATAGTTCTCTAAATTGTAGCTTCTGCACCTTAACCTGAATATTATGAAATCGTCTTCGGTGAGCATAATATCTCGAATTTTAAATAAATCGTGTATTTTTTTCCTTTAAAATGATGGTTTTCGTGAACAAACAATGTGTTTTCCTACAATAAAAATTATCCCATAAAAAAAAACTCCGAGTACCAGCTATTTTAAAATGGAGAAATACTACTTGTACTTGAGAACGTAGTTGTAATACGAAGTGGAGTGAGACATTTGCCTCGTACATCGAAGATTCCGTAGTGACATATTTTTCAAAGAGAAGCGTCAAATAAATCGATATAGGGTGATGAGCCTATTTTCACCATACTAAGCAAGGTGCCTCACTAATTCGGTAATTTCTTGCCTTACGATCAATGGAATGCGTAGAAATTGACATTAACCGCTTAGCTTCGTTGTTAAGAACCAATGTAATAACACAAATGCGTTGAAAACAGTAAAATTCTCGTGTTTGAGCACAATGAAAACTCGAATCGAGTGCCCCTATTGTTGCGCTACCATTTGACTCAATGCGTTGAACAAAGATGGCAGACACTGCTCTAACCAACGGCTTCAAATGGGTCGGGTGATAATAGAAACATGGCGCGAATAGGCTCATCACCCTAACTCAAGTTCTAATGATTCGATCGATAAGAAATTTTGGGAAAATAACAAAGAAGCTATATAGTCTCGAGATCAGTAGTAATTATTATCGTAATATAATTTGACAGTCTAATATAAAGTTTTTCGTCTTGCGTTATCCAATTAAACATGTACAACATCTTAGATTTTCTAAGCATTCTGGGCGCAGAGATGCGCAGCTGAAGCCTAGTTTAAGTGGAAGTGGAACGTCTGACGACCATTTTGAAAAGAAGTTCGGGAAGGATACCGAGTAACAAAGTTAGTTAAAGTCATATTGAAAATTTTTAGGTTAATTGTTTCTATTACTTATTCAAATAAACCCATATTTCTGCTCTCCTTACACTCCAAAAACTGAAAATTATCATTTAATACAAAGCTAATAGTAGTGTTATCTGAAAAAAAAATTGAATATTAAAAATTACAGATCGACAAAAACATTTTTCTGGCGAGCAATCGATTATCGATATTATTTACATTATCGATAAATAACGAGCCACCCTATGCATTACATACATACATACAGAACGATGTAATCGCAAGATAAAAACACGCCTTCGCCGAAATATTTTTTTTGCATTATTGGCCTATGGGGGGACCACTGTGCACTGTGCACCGCTGGGAAAATCTTCATGTCATTTTTGCTACTATTTCTTTAATTCGATATAAAAATTTTTCAAGTGGAGTGAAAATGTGTGTAATTGAAAGCAGTCTCCACAATTAGTAGTTATTTGATTGTTTCGAGGGTGACGATTGACATTTTCGGTGCTGGAGTGCCTTATTGGAAGCTGTGTAAACGGTGCTGTCTACGAGCAAGTTGTGAGGACAGCTCTTCAATCGTCGCAAAATTACGTAAGATAAGTGCATGTCTTTTATTTATTCGTCAATTGTTTCTATTTTGGTTCTGTGTGATCCCCAGTTGGACCACATTATTGTGATCGTCCGTTTAGACACCTCCCCAATCGCAAATACACACGGAAACGAAAGCGCTAGTATTTCGTGGTAAAATCTGAACGCAGTTTCGCGTTTGCAGAATAAATTTGTAAATGCTACTGATAAGCAAATGGAAGGTCTGGAATTTCCCCTTTCATGAGTGAAAATAAACTATATTCCACCTACTTCGACCAGTAAAAGAAAGGCTAACAAGCATAACAACGCTACTGTCATGCGGGATATCTTTGCGCACTTTTTTATCATTTTTTCAACTTTGACGAATTTATAACTCCTTTAATATTCGATGGATTTGCATCATGTCAGCACAGATTTATCGTTATTGTGTACGTATTATTTGTGCCAAATATGAGCAGAATTGGTTTACACATAAAAAAGTTGTTCATATAGGGTTAAAAAATATTTTTTGTGGACTAGCTGGGGGCTACTTTGCACAGTAGAAACCTCTACTCTCGAAATCGGAAAATACAGGAAACATTTCGAGGATCCGTATGTTGCTTTTCATACACAGTAGCGGTCGAGATCATCACGGAACTCATCGGGTGAGAGAATTCCAATTATTTTTTGGAAGACTAGTTGGAATTTCTTCGTTTTTGTTATTTTTTGCTACATTTTCAAAATGACAATTGCTTACCAATACCGTCGGAAGAGGCGCTCGTGTAACGAAGAAGAAATTGGCAAAGGTTGCAAACCAAAACAAACTCAGGTTCTGAATGGGATTTCTCACTCGTCGAAATAATAACACAGGAGGCGAATGTCAGCTTTATTTTGCGAGTTTTCTGTTGATTCAGAGCACCGGTGTGCTTTTTGATCGGTCGTAAAGATTTATTTTGTGGCTCAGGATTGATGTTGATTTTAGATAGAGCGGTGGCGGAGGTAGATGTGTGAGGACGGCGGGTGGCGAGTGACGGGTGGTGGGTGGCAGTTTCGCGAATGGTGGTCGGCTGATGGCAATTTATATAGAAGATTGCAGTAATCCTACCTGCGCGGTGGAGTAAACTTCAGTTCACAGCAGTTCACATTTACGGCATAAATACACTTTACGATAAACATGAATATGATTAAAAGTAGTTATTTTTTTATTTTATATTTTCGGTACAACGATTAGACAGTACATAAACAAGAAAGTGTTCTTAAAGTTTGAAACTACACTTTGTGTTATCATACTTTTACTTAAGTGACATATTATAAAAGAAATTATAAATGATCTATTAGACTAATTTTGTTTCTGAACTTTCAATAATTTATCAACCTTACTTAAAATTTAAGTGTTTTCGAAAAATCAACAACTTTCATCCAACCTCCTCCAAACCAACTTTCTGGCTACGCCACTGATTGAGTACTTTTGACTCAATTTCGTGGTATCGTGCACGCAATGAAAGAACTACCTAAAATAGGAAGAGTGCTACCCAACTCTTTAAAAAAAATCATTAGTTGGACAGAGGTGTGGCCCAACCAGCGAATCATGACTGTACTTACATTTTTCAACGTCATTAAATATGTCATCCAAAAGAAGGCCCTGTTTGAGTACTTTTTTTTTATTTAGATTAGAGAGGTTTTAACCTTAAGGTCATTCGCCTCTTCGGGTTAGAAAAGTCTCTTATGAAAAATTTCTAACCCTATGTGCGGGGTCGGGACTCGAACCCAGGTGCGCTGCGTACAAGGCAATCGATTTACCAACTACGCTACGCCCTACGTACTTCTTCGATGTCAGCTTGGTGATCAACATTCTGCACTATCCGTTCAAAGGCTTGTGGAATCTATAATACTTATGACACAGATGTGATACCAAAATCACTGTACACCATGAAATCATATGTGTGTCACCCAGAATCACGGTGGTATCACGGAAGCATCATGATACAACATTGATTTCGGTACCATGGCATCCAACCGTTGTACTGCCTCAAAATACAACCAATGGAAATGCTACCAGCGCTATTTCCAGGCAGTGGTGAACTCCAGAGCTTTTACTTTCCATTACTTTGACGTTTGAAAAGTAAGCCATGACCAAAGATAAATTTTGTTTTCAAAACAATTTGCTTCGCGTTCCGAACTTATCACACATCATGGGTGAAAACAAAACCGGTAAAAAAATTGTAAAATTTTAAGCGGCCGCGAAATTTTCCGAGTGGTCGATGTGTGGAGCGAAAATGTAGCGGCTTTGCGAGGTACCTGCAAAAATTCTCACATTTATGCAAAAATGTGCGAAGAACTCCAGGTTTATGACATTCACTTGTCGCCAAACGAATTGCGCACCAGAATCCACAATTTGTCCAGAAAATACAGGTAGTTCACTAAAATTTTCCAATATTTGACAAATTACTTTGATGCAATTTATTTCAGATCTGAAAAGAACAAAATGGGAACGTCTGGAGGATCGCGATCCACATGGTCCTATTTCGAAACGATCAATGCTTTCTTGCAATCTTACAAATCAAATAATATGGTCGACATGGTGGACGAGAGTATCACTCTTGGTAAGATTTTTGCAACTTCGCTTCAACTAAATCCGAATCAGATTTCGAAGCGAATTTTTCAAAGCGCAGCACAAATTTTCTCTGATGTTTTTGCTATTTTTATATAATTTCAGAATCGGAAACAGGGAGGAAAGAACCAGTATGCATGGGCGACCTGGAATGCAAGGGCACGGAAGAAAGCGAGTTGTTTGACGAATCGTTCGAATACTGCGTGCTGTACACCCAAGTATCCGAACCAGCATCGCCACAGTCACCATTACAGGAGTTTTCCAACAAAGGTGAGTAAACTTTGAAATCCATAGAGACGTCAACGCAACTCCCCGCCCCCCAAATTAATCCACTTTGACGGGGGGTTACACCCTCTCTCCCCGACCACACCACCACTATAACATCGCCTACATTATCACCCGCCCGCGCATACCAAAATAGATTAACATGAAAGCAGAAATAAGCTAATCAAATATTACATTTTTTGTTTCAAGTGTTTCAGCGTTGACACGTAGCTCAGGTTCGTGGCTGTCGAATGCCTGTACCGTGACCGCCCATATTGCCGCTCAGTTTCATATTCCGTTCATTTTTGTAAGATAATTATTTTCCTTTCTCGGCTAGTATTCGAGCCAGGATCCTGGTTTACGTTGCAGGCCCAATAAGAGGGAAGGAAGGGGGGGGGGGGGGTCAGCCGGAGCAATTGCCCCGGGTTCCATTTGGGTTCAGCATTTCTTCCTGAGGTAAAACTGGTGGACGAAAAATTACGGTATTCATAGAATAGAATATTAGTAATTGTTATTTCATTTTATTCATTCGCTTTGTTAAATTACTTATTGATGAAAGTGGGAAAAAATGTGAGACACTTTGATATAATAACTTGAAAATTTGTACTGTTTAAGAAGTTACATACCTTTCTATTTTCTAATAAATCGAATTTTTTCCATTTATCTAAAACTCCTTGAGAACATATTCTCTAATTTGCATAGGGATCCGGGAAATAGATCCAAAATAACAGTGTTTCGTAGCGCGCCTTGTCTACCAAGAGTAGTTATAACTTTTAATTTAAAACTCATGTATGTCTAAATGTAGTTTTTTCCAAAAATGGCTTTTCCGTGATCACGCACGATTGCCGAAAAACCACTCAACGGATTTTCTTCATCTTTAATTGATCCTAATTAATTTTTCTCGTACCTAAACGATTTCTTTTTATGCATATTTTTTTGTTTTATGGATAAGATTTCCTAACACAATTTTTAGAGCTGAGAACATCGTCGATTTTTTAGGGAAAAAGTTCCCGAATGCTGGAATTTTTTTTATTGATTTATTCAACTAATCGTTAAAGTACGAGGATTACTCCTATACTAAGGGAATTTTATGAGATTTAGAATTTTAGTTGATACATTGGTCTTCAATCGTGATCAGCGCAAACCTCTTAGATAAAAAAGTGTTTCGGGAAAAAGGTTATAACTCCACCAATTATCATTATATTTTTATGAACTACTGCTTGTTTTTTTTTTCAATGCAAAACGTACAATATATAACAATATATAACAATATATAACAATACATAACAATATAACAACATATCACTGGAAATATTTTTGTAATATTTGTTATTGTTATGAGGAATTCCACGATGATGCATCCGAAAATCTCTAAAATCGTGACCGGCAGTCTTAGATTCTGATGAAACTTTCCAAGTTTAACCGGCATGGAATTTAGTCTTCCCACAATCAATAGGGTTATCTTGACTCAAGCGCAATTTTTTGAAAGGGCGTAGACGTTTCTACGCGCCATAATTTCAAACAAAAAAAATTCGTTCGATTACTCTATTTTATACAGTAAAACTATCTGAGAACGAGTTACGGGGAATGAGTACTTCTGCACGAAAAAAATATGCACTGAAAAAATGTATCATTTTCCACAAACACAAAAATTTATGTTAAATTTTCAAATTGCAAAAAAAAAACATTTTTTCATTTTTTATATTGTGTTCATAAAAACTTAAAGTGAAAATAAACATTTTGAATATGATTGCATGATGGAGAACTTATCAATAAAAAAGTTTTTTATCAATAACTTTATACAAGTTTTTAAATTTCATACTAATTGACTTACAAAACTATAATTTTATAACAGAATATAATTCTAAATATCATTTTAAATATAAACGCATTTGAAAAATATCTTCCAAAATGCGATGGTTTTCGAGATATTTAGATTTTATCTTCAACAAAAAACAATTAATTGGTGTAATTATGTCCTTTTGACCCTATCATGAAATGTCAAAAATCTAATGTTTTTCGTTTTAAAGACATAAAAGAAACTTTTTCAGTGTACTTGAATTATGAGGAAGCTTTCAATAAAAAACTTTTCCTAACAACAACTTTTGACATATTTTAAAAATTCATACTAGTTGCAGTCAAAAGCAGAATTTTATTTTTTTAATTAAATTCTAAACGCCATTCTAAATCAAAATGTTAATAACAAAAAGTTTCTGAAATGTGGTAGTTCTCGAGATATTTTTAATTTATTTGAACAATACAATTATTGTGTTTTATTGCGACTTTTTCAGAAGTTATTCGTGTTTCACCATTATTCTTTTTAATATTTCCTGTAACTTTCCCATTGACATCAAGGCGATATTTTAAACCATTTGAAAGCTATATGAAGACAACCAAAATATAATTCAACTATATAGTTTAATCATCAGACCCTATGTTTGAAAAATATTTTGATTGTTTTTGAATAGCTTTCAAACGGTCTACAATGTTGCCTTGATGTCAATGGAAAAGTTACAGGCAATGTTATGGGCGTTACGAAAAACCAATTGCTGTTGATGGAGTAACACGAATAACTTTCGAAAAGGTCATAATAAAACAAAATAATCATGTTAAACCAAAATTTACAATATCTCGAGAACTACTACATTTCAGAAATTTTTTGTTATGAGCATTTTGATTTAAAATGACGTTTAAAATAATATTCAAAAATAAAATTGCACATTTGACTGCAAATAGTATGAATTTAAAAAAATTGTCTAAAGTTGCTAGGAAAATTTTTGCCTTTCTCATATAAAGAAAGGCTATGCAATAACTGTAAAAATCGACTTTTCAACCGAGGCCCGGAGGGCCGAGTGTCATACACCATTCGATTCAGTTCGTCGAGATCGGCAAATGTCTGTGTGTGTGTGTGTGTATGTGTGTGTATGTGTGTGTCATTTAAACTCACACAATTTTCTCAGAGATGGCTGAACCGATTTTGGCAAACTTAGTTTCATCTGAAAGGTATAACGCTCCCATAAGCTGCTATTGAATTTTTAGTTAATCCAACTTCCGCTTCCGGAGTTACGGGTTGAAGAGTGCGGTCACACAGCAAATTCCCATATAAACTGGTACCACCATGATGTTCAAATGATGTAAATCATATTAAAATTGATGTAACATTACTCTACTTTGCAGGTCTGGATCACTAATGATCAATCAAAGCAGCTTTGACCACATTGGCCACCTATGACGCCCCCGGGGAACCCGCCAAGTTCCTAAACTAATATCACACCCATTCCCCAACGAATTCTCTACCGATATTTACAAAATTGATTTCAAATGAAAGATACAGTAATACCATTGACTGCTGCTGAATTTCATTCGGTTCTGACTTTTGCTTCCGGAGTTACAGGGGTGTTAGTAAGGATACACTGGAATTTCCCATATAAATCGGTACAATCGTAATACCTCAGAGGCTAAAAACTATTGAAATGGTCACCAAATTACTTCTAATCGCAGATCTAGATCACTGATTGCCAATCAAACATTCTTTGAATATATTGTCCACTATCGACGATTCCGGAAGTCCGGAATTCCGGGCATATTCCACAATTAAAGTCACATCGGTTCTTCGGTGATGACTGAACCGATTTTCTCAAACCAAGTCTCAAATGGAAGGCAAAATATGCAGTTGAGCATTGCGTCGCCGCCCCTCCCCCCGCCTTGCCCGGACACCTCCCTCCTTCATCACTCCCCTCCTCTTGGACCACCCTCACGCCCGCATTTCCTTCATCCACCCCGTATACCGAAATAAGATGAAGGCTTTCTGACGCATCCTCCACTCCCACTCTACTAACCCCCCATTCCCTCCACTTTCAAACCCATTCCACCAACATTTCAAAATATAATCACATGAAGATAACATTGAACTCATGCTGATTAAGCTAATTAAATATTATTCTTTTGCCTTTGTCATATAGAAAGGTTATGCAATTGCTCCAAAAACCGACTTTCTAACCGAGGCCCGGAGGGCCGAGTCTCATATAACATTCGACTCAGTTCATCAAGATCGCAAAATATCTGTGTGTTTGTATGTGTGTATGTATGTGTATGTATGTGTGTATGTATGTATGTATGTATGTATGTATGTATGTATGTATGTATGTATGTATGTATGTATGTATGTATGTATGTATGTATGTATGTATGTATGTATGTATGTATGTATGTATGTATGTATGTATGTATGTATGTATGTATGTATGTATGTATGTATGTATGTATGTATGTATGTATGTATGTATGTATGTATGTATGTATGTATGTATGTATGTATGTATGTATGTATGTATGTATGTATGTATGTATGTATGTATGTATGTATGTATGTATGTATGTATGTATGTATGTATGTATGTATGTATGTATGTATGTATGTATGTATGTATGTATGTATGTATGTATGTATGCATGTATGTATGTATGTATGTATGTATGTATGTATGTATGTATGTATGTATGTATGTATGTATGTATGTATGTATGTATGTATGTATGTATGTATGTATGTATGTATGTATGTATGTATGTATGTATGTATGTATGTATGTATGTATGTATATATGTATGTGTGTGCATGTGCGGTTTTGTAAACAAAATGTCCACATCGGTTTCTCGGAGATGCCTGAACCGATTTTTACAAACTAAGATTCAAATGAAAGGTATAATATTCCCATAGGTTGCTATTGAATTTCATTTTCAACCGACATCTTGTTCCGGATTACGAGTTGAAGAGTATGGTTACAAAACAAAATTTGTTGATTTGTCCACATCGGTTTCTCGGAATTTTCTGAACCGATTTTGACAAACTTGATTTTAAATGAAAGGTCCATCAGTTGCTGTTCGCGAATGCTGCGGGTTTCTAGCTATTACTTATAACCTTTTAATGTGGAACAAAGGGCACTTGTTCGGATCGCTTAAAAATCCACAAAGAACTGTACATTTCGAACGATTGGTAAAGAGTGAAAAATTTTAATTCTGTTTCGTTTGCTGTCTACATTGCATGTATGTGTGTATGTGAGAACTTCGTTAGCTGTCAAATCTTGTGTGGTACTAGAGGTAAGTATGCAAGTGTGAGCGCAAGGTAAGTATGATTTTCAGGTATGGATTTTTACATTTCAGGTAAGGTATATCAATTTCATTTCAGGTAAGGCATTTAAATTTCATTTCAGCACGTAACTTAGTGTGAGCCGTAACATCCCGGCCCCCGTTGAAGCGCAGCATTCAATTTACATTATGAGCGGTCGTCGTCGAACAAGAAGCACCCGTTGAAATTTCGTTTGTGCCATCCTCTATAGGCAACAGACAAAGTTCCGTCGTAGCTCGTCGTCGTGTACCAGCTTGAGTACGTACGTCCACCACTCGCACGATATTGTCCTCGCTTGGAAAGACGGCTACAACACGACCAAGAGGCCATTGTTTTGGTGGAGCGTTGTCCTTTTTAAGAAGAACCATTGATCCAATATTGAAGACGGTTGGTGTTTTTCTCCACTTGGCTGGTCGTTGATGAAGAAGGCAAATATACTCTTTCGACCAACGCTTCCAGAGATCGTTGACAGCCCGTTGAGTCTCCTGGAAATGGGAGAGGCGATAAATGGGGATTTTTGAAAGATCTGGCTCAGGGAGACAGAAGGTTGGTTCTCCTATGAGAAAATGTGCAGGAGTGAGCACGGACAGGTCATCTGGGTGATTCGACAATGGAGTCAAAGGCCTGGAGTTCATTATGCCTTCAGCCTGAGCAACGGCCGTGCGCAGATCGTCGAAGTGGTACGGTGCAGATCCCATGATGCGAACGAGGTGATATTTAAACGATTTAACTGCTGCCTCCCATAGCCCGCCAAAGTGTGGTGCTCGTGGAGGAATGAACTGGAACTCGATGCCTCTGTCTAGGCATTCGTTGACTTATTTGCTGGACTTCAATTGTTCGAAGAACTGTTGTCGCATCTCCTTGATTTCACGATTCGCGCCAACGAACGATGTGCTGTTATCGCAGTGTATGACGCGAACACGACCGACACGGCTGACGAAGCGTCTTAACGAACTAACACACGCGGCTGCTGACAACCCGGCGACGATGTCTAGCACCACGGCCTTTACGACGAAACAGCCGTACACTGCTACCCAGACTTTTACCGAAGCGCCTCTTCCCGCGAGTTGTCGAACGAGAAACGGCCCACAGTAGTCCAGCCCCGTATGCTCGAACACTTTTGCAGTCGTAATGCGAACTGGAGGTAGTGGTGCCATGTACTGGTCGCTTGTTTTTGGACGGCAGCGGAAGCATGTCACGCACTGGCCAACTGTCCTTCGAGCAAGATCCCTACCACGAACTGGCCAGAAGCGCTGCTTGATGATGGCAAGGAGCTGCGTTGGTCCCGAATGGAGCGTTTGGTGATGAATCGATTTAGCGATCAACTTAGAGAGATGATGATTTGCCGGCAATATCATCGGGAAACGGCTGTCGTATATTCCTGGCGATCTGGAAATACGGCCCTGCACTCGTAGCAGGCCAGAATCTAGACTTGGGTTAAGGTCCTTGATCGACGATTTTAACTGAAATCCCTCAAGCGAACCTTTTTCTTTGCCCTGCATATATTGAAGTTCCGCTTGAAATACTGCCTGTTGAGAAAGGCGAACAAGGGTTTTCAGTGCATTTTCATATTCCTGTGCCGTCAGAAATTCTGTGTTGCGTTTCGATTTTGGTGATCTGCAGTTGGTTGCGAATCGCTGGCAGTATGCTATGACCCTGAGAAGAGGGGCAAGTTCCGAAAAAGAATTGAGAAAGGAACAATCAGGAACATACGCATGAAGTGCGACTGTTGGTTTGCGTTCAATCATTTGCTCTTTGACCATTAGACTTCTCCACATTTTGAAAAAGTTTTGAAATATACATGGGTCAGCTCAGATTTTTGTTCCAGGTGTGAATTTAAGAACTTTCGCCAAAAATGACTTAATTTATACATGATTTAGAGGTGTCTCCAATCAAAAATCGTGTTTTTGCTGTTTCCATAGGAAGATCACTTACAATCTGATTTACTAGGCCCTACATGCCCACATATCATCAAAGGTTGTTCCTTTGACATATCTTAACATGTGTTAACAGGTGAACATACCTCTAATCGTAATAGAAAATTTGTTACCTGGATTTTTATATAGAAAAGTATATCAAAACCATGGATATATATATTTCTTGGTTTTTATATTCTTTTCTGTATAAAAATCCAGGTAACATGTTAAGATATGTCTAAGGAACAACCTTTGATGATATGTGGGCATGTAGGGCCTAGTAAATCAGATTGTAAGTGATGTTCCTATGGAAACATAGCAAAAACACGATTTTTGATTGGGACACCTCTAAATCATGTCCAAATTAAGCCATTTTTGGCAAAAGTTCTTAAACTCACATCTAGAACAAAAATATGAGCTGACCCATGTATATTTCAAAACTTTTTCAAAATGTGGAGAGGTCTATTGACCATGGATGGTGACAATAGATAATCGAGTCTGGCCAATCTCCCGGTGCCACCAACAGAAAATGTGGCCCATTCCACCAAAGATTGTCTTGAAGCAGCTGAAGCGGTTCTTCTCCACGTGATATGCGATCTGCTGGATTGTCAGAGGTAGGGACGTGCCGCCACTGGGAGTCTTTAGTAAGTCGTTGGATTTCTGCGATGCGATTGGATACGAACACTTTCCAAGTAGAAGGTGGTGATGTGATCCAATGAAGGACGATAGTAGAGTCAGTCCAGAATATCACTCTTCCAGAGAAATTGGTTGTTTGTAGAACGGCATCGGCTAATTGACTTCCCAGAATGGCAGCACAAAGTTCCAAAGTGGAATACTGAGACCACCTGCTGGTGCGACTCGAGACTTGGCGATAAGTAGGTGGCTGGACTTGGATTTACCATCAGTAGACACGACATAAATACAGCATCCATATCCCCTTTCAGAAGCATCAGTGAAGCAATGCAGTTCATAGTTGGTAGTTGATGGAACCATAACCCATCTAGGTACACGGAGACTTCTTAGGACGTCAATTGATGCTCGAAAGGACAGCCACCATAACTGCAGTTTTTCCGGAAGCTCGTCGTCCCAACGCAAATTCTCTTGCCATAACTGCTGTACAAATATTTTAGCGCTGGCTACTACTGGTCCCACGAGACCCAAAGGATCAAAAAGCTGAGACATTTCGGAAAGAGCAATGCGTCTTGTCACACGTTCGAGGGGTGGCAGCTGTGGAACCTTGAAGCCGAACAGACCCTCTGTTGGAAACCATAGAAGGCCAAGTGTTTTAATTGAAGGAGACTGGTCAAGTTCCACTACAGTCAGTGTTTCACGATCTTTCTCTGGGATGTGTTCCAGAATGGTTGGGTGGTTTGCGCTCCACTTTCTGAGGGAAAAACCGCCTCGGTTCAGTAGACTGACCAACTGATGTCCTGTTTCTACCAGAGTTTCTAAATTATCGGATCCCGTCAGTAAATCGTCAACATAGAATCCTTGTTTAACGACAAGTGCCGCCAGCGGAAAGTCCTTGCCGTCGTCTTCTGCAAGCTGGTTCAAAGTCCTGGTAGCAAGGAATGGTGCAGAAGAGGTGCCGTACGTGACGGTATTCAGAAGATACGGTTTTATTTGCTCCCATGCCTGTTGGCGCCAGAGGATTTGCTGAAGTGGCCTATCATCAGGGTGTACAAGGATCTGTCGGTACATTTTTTCGATATCTGCTATCATCACATACCGATGCAGTCGAAAATTGAGAACGATGGATAACAGGGTGGGTTGCACTGTAGGACCTGTGAGTAGAAGGTCATTCAACGAAAGATGGTTGCTGCTCTTGCAAGATCCGTCGAATACAACTCTGACTTTGATAGTTGACGAATCGGGACGAGAGATTGCGTGATGGGGCAAGAAGAACTGGGGCAACGCGGCGCGAGTCTGCACCTCCTCCATGTGGTCAAGCTGTTTATATTCTTCCATGAATTGGACGTAGCTAAAACGAAGACCAGTGTCACCTCTGAATCGTTTCTCCATCGCAGTGAACCTTCGGGCGGCCGTTGGCCACGTTTCTCCGATGAGCGGGAGCATTTCTTGGCGAGTGGGTAGACGAACCACGTATCGTCCTTCATCATTCCGGTTGTGGGTGGTCACGAAATGAGTTTCGCATTGCTGTTCATCAGTGGTGTATGCTTTGCCGTGGTCGAAATTCTCCACTTCCCAAAATTTCCTGACTTGAGCGTCCAGATCATCAAAGGTAGACACAAGGCACGTAACTAGCGAAGATGTATTCGTGGGAATCTTTCCAGCTATGATGTATCCCAAGCTGGTTTTCTGTAGAACTGGAAGTTGGTCGTCGAATGCGATTTGCTCTGCTTGCAAGATCATTGAAAACAGCTCGGCTCCAACGATGAGGTCAATGCCGTGACTCACATTGAATTGTGGATCCGCCAATGGTAGATGTTCAGGGAGCTTCCATGCACTAATGTCTACTGTCCTTGTTGGTAGACTAACCGTCAGTTTTGGAAGCACTAAGCATTCTAAACAGTATTCGTGTGATCTAAAATGGGAAGAAAATTGCACTGACACTGTATAACGCACGTTCACAATGGCTTGGCCAATTCCGCTCACTGGCACATTAACTTTTCTGCGATTTAACGCAAGGCGTTGACATAATGATTCGGAAATAAAATTGGACTGTGATCCACTGTCCAAAAGAACACGAGCGAGGTGGGTTTGTCCGAGATTGTCACGAACTTTGACGAGAGCGGTGAATAGTAATACTGTATGATCACTCATTGGAACTGGTGTGACTGTTTGACAGCTTGTGAAGGGAGGTGCGACTGTACCGGACGGTGCGGGAAAAGGCGCAAGTACCGACGGCGACGACAACGAAACCGAACGACCGACCGAAGTGCCAACGGAGTCACTTATTTGCGTTACGGGCGGAGGATGCGACATTTGGTTTTCAAATCGCGATTGCTGATGAAGCATCGTGACTGGTGCAGGTTGCATGTGTGGTGGAGCTTCCGTTGCGAGCAATGTGGGAGATGGAGGAAGATGAAGCAGGGTGTGATGCTTCCTCTGGCAATATTTGCATGAACCGCTGGTGCAGTTTTTTCCATAGTGTGCAGCCCTCAGGCAGTTGATACATAAATTATTACGTTTGACTAATTCGAAACGTTGATGCGGAGTTTGTGAACGGAAAAACTCGCACTGAAAAAGATAGTGAGTTTGTTTACATGCTGCAAATCTCTGCACTTGCTCTGAGGCATAATGATTGGCCAACGCGTGTGGCTTCGGAGGCTTGGTCTCCGCAAAGGAAATGACATTTTGGGAGAGCTTGAGCGACTGTAGAGTCCGCGAATGTTCGTGAATAAATAGTACCAGATCTTCGTAAGAAGGGCGTTTTGTTTTATCCCGCTGGTTTTCCCACAATTTTTGTGCGTTGGTGTCCATACGACTGAAAAGAAGCTCCACCAACACAGAATCCCAATGCTGTGCCTTTGTCTCTAATGAATCCAGGATCTTAACGTGTTTCTCGAACTCGTCAGCCATGTCCGATAGATCACTAGCTGATTCCTTCCGGATGGGTGTGATTGAGAATAAAGCAGATTTTTATCCTCAGCAAGTTTTTATCCTCGAATCGATCGATTATCATCTTCCAAGCGACAGTGTAGCTAGTTGAAGCAATTGGAAGTGAACAAACAATGCGGGCTGCATCCCCTTTTAAACAAGCTCGAAGGTAATGCAGTTTTTGAATATTCGACAGCGAAGTGTTATCGTGTATCATAGCTTTAAATAAATCATGGAATCCAGCCCGATCTTCCGGGTTCCCATTGAATTCCGGAAGTTTCAATTCTGGGAGACGCACACCAGATGACAAGTTCGACGCATCATTTACAACAGTAGGGAGTAACATTTCAGGCGGCGCGCATCGTTTGCTCGATAAAGAACCCTTTAAGCGAAAATGTAAAGTCTGAAATTCCGCCCGCGTGTCCGAAGAAATGGGGTCACCGCAGCGAAGAGAGTCTAACTCAGTTTCAACGTATTCGAGCTCCTCCATCAACTTATCTAGTCGCTCGAGACGGAAGGGAATTTCGGCCGATTTAGATGGATCGAAATTTTCATCAAAATCACGAATCAGGTCAATTGATCCGACAATATAAGCACGCTTAGCGTGCAGATGTTTCAGTTGCTTAGCTTTTCTGTTTCGAGTGGCGGTCGCCATTTTGCTCACTCCGAATAAAGAAACAAAATTGTTCACCCACCTGCTCAGTCCGTACTTAACCTCAAAATTGCGTCGGCGTGGCTGGATAAATCTCGAGGTACACAAGTGCTGCAGCGAATGAGCGCAAAATTTATCAATCTGGCGGGAACCGTAATCAGCGTAGATTGGTCATCAGCTTTAGCAGCAATCACCAACTCCGTAAAACCAATTGGCGATGATCAGAAGAAGGAAGCACTTTACTCACGACGGCTATGCTGGGTGAACACGTTATTTTTTCACAACCAACTTTTCAGAAAATAAACCGGATTCCTCTACCGAATCCCGGATTTCGGCACCATTAAAATGTTCGCGAATGCTGTGGGTTTCTAGCCACTACTTATAACCTTTTAATGTGGAACAAAGGGCACTTGTTCGGATCGCTTAAAAATCCACAAAGAACTGTACGTTTCGAACGATTGGTAAAGATTGAAAAATTTTAATTCTGTTTCGTTTGCTGTCTACATTGCATGTATTGCATTGCATGTATGTGAGAACTTCGTTAGCTGTCAAATCTTGTGTGGTACTAGAGGTAAGTACCCAACAAACATTTCGTGGTTTTATAAACGTTTTAACAGTTGCTTTATTCAGCTCTAGCTGAACATTGGAAGTATACGTATAATCATATATCGTTTATTCCACCCTTAAACATCCGGGATTTGGAGAATTTATTCAGCTTATCTGATTAAGACACATGAAAGAACAATTCTTCAGCACGTATACAGCCTGAAGAAAACCACAGTACAGCTTTATCAATAAACCTTTTCGTTACCGCTATTCAGCTGAGAGAATTATCATATTGATAAAAAAGACATTTATTTCAAGTTACACACGCCATAAATCACTTTGGAAGCCATATTCTTTTATTAGTGTCACGTTACAGTTAGAGAAAAATTGTATTACCTTGTTGGAAGTCATATCACGTACCTGGATCCGAACCAGCAACCTGTTGAATACTAAGCACTTACCTTACTGTCTGCACTAATCTTGCATACATCGAATGCATAAGATTTCACCGATGTACCGACAAGTCTAGGCTGCTGAATAGAGTCTGTACAAAGGCTACAGTAGCCTTCTATAGATTTGAGTGAACCTAGTTGGCTTGGGTTCGAATCCCAACCTGCGACAATTTTTTATTTCATTTTTTTTAATTAATAATTTTTAGAACATTCGGGAATTTTAAACTAGATAATTTATTTATTTCCAAAATGATGATTATAGTCGTTTTTGTTTCCAAGGTGAGGATTTATGGTTGTCACAAAACGTTTAGATAAGTAAAAATGGGTGTTATATGAAAGTGGTGGTAACTGAATGATGGATTGAAGTCATTTATAATTCTAAGGTGGCAATCTCCTCAATTTATTTACCACTCCCTGCCAAATGATGTTCTTTCCATTGTGATTTTTTTGGTAAGCGGACGTCGCTGTTCGAATTCAATAGTTTATTTATTTATATCAACTAAGTTCGCCAACGTGAATAATAATTTCATTGTACCTTTGTTTGCAAGTCGATGGATAGAAAAAAATCATGGTGACAATGCTGGTGTCAAAAATTTATAGCGACGTTGGAACAAAAAGTTTCTCTTGTGTTCAATATGAGAATATTCATGTTTCAAGTAAACAGACCGTTTCGAATTAAAAGGTAAATTTACATAAACGAGGGCGCGTGTGATTTGGTAAGCTTGTACATTGAAAAACTGTAAATCGTGTATTTCCCGTGGTGAAAACTCAGTAGATATAAAAAACTAAATAAACTTTCTTTATTTCTTTATTCATTTATTGATCTATAGCTCCTTAACTGTAATATATGCAAAACATCTCAATTGGAATATACCGAAATAATAAAAAAAAATCCTTCACTTAATAGTAAAAAAAATATTGTGTGTGTGTTGGGACTCGAACCCAGGTCGGTTGCCATTCCTCATGATTTGCTAATCGCGCCAATTTTTGTAGTAGTTACAATTACCTTTGTTAAACACATAATTCAGCTAAAAGTCAAAGGTGGTATAACGGCAAATGTAAAGGTAGAAACAACCTTTTGAAGACATGTAGTGCAGCTTAATGATTAAAGGTAATACTATTGATAACAGCATCGTTTATTCAACTCGCAATTCAGTCTAATTAAGATGGTTGAATGAAAGCTTTAATATTGTCGCTATTACATTTATTAGCAGTATAGTTCAGCCTAGTTGGAACTAGCGAATACTGGATTTTAAATAGGCTGAATAAACTGTTAATGTTTAAATAGTTCAGCGAAAGTTTTATTCAGCTTACATAACCTTTAATCTGCTTTAAATCAACACGTAGTCTTATAGTTCAGCTCCTAATGTTTGTTGGGTATGCAAGTGTGAGCGCAAGGTAAGTATGATTTTCAGGTATGGTTTTTTACATTTCAGGTAAGGTATATCAATTTCATTTCAGGTAAGGCATTTAAATTTCATTTCAGCACGTAACTTAGTGTGAGCCGTAACAGCTGCTGTTGAATTTTGTGTGGATCCGAGTTCTGGTTCCTGAATTACAGTGTGATACGTACGATCACGCAGCAAATCCCGATTCTAACGAATTCTGCAATGAATGTAAAAAGGTGATTTTTTCCAAAATGTAAACACAACTGTTGAATTTGTAGATCTAGGTCACCAACAGTTATTCAAAGTCTCTTTGGCCACACTGGCCACTATCGACGGATCTGGATGCATCCAAATTCAGAATAACGGTTATATTGGTTTCTCGAAAGTGGCTGGACCGATTTGATCAACTTAGTCTCAAATGAAAGGTGTTGCGTCCCCGGAAACTGATATTAAATTCCATCTTCATCCGACTTCCGGCTCCGGAGTTACGGGTTGTGGATGATACCGCGATGAATGCAAAAAGGTGCAAAAAGTGTAATAAGAATGAAAGACATTTCCATAATATTATATTGTTACTATGTTTTTAATTGCCGCAAGGTTCTACTGTATCGATTTTGTTGGCTATTTTCGGCAAATTTGAGACTAAGAGAAACGAAAGCAATGAAATTGAAAGACGGATAGGTATTCTAGAGCGAATCAGTTATAAACTTAGAACGGAAAACTAGAACTAGGCAGGCTCATATGGGCATGATCGAAAGGAAATGTGAAGAATTCTTTGCCTTATGCAGAGTAGGAGTTGGGCGTTGCACCCAAGTCTACCGCATGTAAAACATGATGATGAGTTATGTTCTACCATAGACCATGCGGTAGACTTGGGTGCAACGCCCAACTCCTACTCTGCATAAGGCAAAGAATTCTTCACATTTCCTTTCGATCATGCCCATATGAGCCTGCCTAGTTCTAGTTTTCCGTTCTAAGTTTATAACTGATTCGCTCTAGAATACCTATCCGTCTTTCAATTTCATTGCTTTCGTTTCTCTTAGTCTCAAATTTGCCGAAAATAGCCAACAAAATCGATACAATAATATTATATTGTACGAACCAGCTATTAAATAATAGTTTGGAGAAATGAGAAAGACACAATTGCTTCACTAGGTGGATTAAAACAGGTTTTTATTGAAAGCTTCGCCATGATCCAAATACACTGAAAATGCTTCTTTTATGTCTTTAAAATGATAAACATTAGATTTTTGACATTTTATGATGGGGTAACGCAAATAACTTTTAAAAAGGACATAATTACATCAATTAATTGTTTTTATTGGAACAGAATTCCAAATATCTCGAAAACTATCGCATTTTGGAAGATATTTCTTATGATTATATTCTGTAATAAAATTACAGTTTTGTATGTCATTAGTATGAAGTTTAAAAACATGTATAAAGTTATTGTTAGAAAAAATTGTTGCTGATAAGTTCTCCATCACGCAAACACATTCAAAATGTTTCTTTTCGCTTTAAGTTTTTGTTGGGAAAATATAAAAAATAGAAAAAAATGTTTTTTTTGTGCAATCTGAATTTTCATATAAACCTTTGTTTTGTGAAAATGACACAACATATTTTTCAGTGCATATTTTTTTCGTGCAGAAGCATGCATTCCCTGTATCTCATTCTCAGATAATTTTACTGTATAAAATAGAGTAATTGAATAAAAAGGTTTTGAAATTGATGCACTTAGAAACGTTTACGTCCTTTTGAAAAATTACTCTTGTATCAAAATATGACAATAGACAGAGAAAATCATGGAGATTCATAAACCGAACATAACTGTAAAGTTTCGTTCGAATCGACGAAGGTCATATTTTGCGGTCGGCCGATTTCTCATGGAATCCCTCTTATGTAACTTATGTATTCTGGAAATGTTAGAAGCAAATAATTTTTTTTAAGATGAAGCAGGCATTTTTTTTTACTTTTTAAAATAATTTATAATTATATCGATAAGATTGTGCGAAAATTTTAGATTGAAACTCGGAGTATTGTATATAACAAAAAGAATATTTTTGTATTTTTTCGGTAAGCTCAGTTGAAAGAGCAACTTTTTTATTTAATATTTTTTACATATTTCGAATCGTTTCCGAGTTATCAGTAATGGAAAAGTGTTCAATTTTATAAACTTCAGAAGTCCAAAAATTAATAGCTTGAAAAAAATCATATTTTACCAAAACAAAAAAAAACGTGTCAGTTATTTTTAGCATACGAATTTATGTATTTATAAGTATAAAAATTTCAAAAAAATAAATGAAGGAAATTTCTTTGAGTATCCCTTCAATTTTCCTATTTAATCAATGCATGTATATTCGAAATCAGTAATATATAATTTTTATTTGCATTATTTGATTTATCTTTCAAAAATAATATCAATTTTTTCGTCTATTCAACAGAATCAGCATCCCCAACAAACATTAGGAGCTGAACTATAAGACTACGTGTTGATTTAAAGCAGATTAAAGGATATGTAAGCTGAATAAAACTTTCGCTGAACTATTTAAACATTAACAGTTTATTCAGCCTATTTAAAATCCAGTATTCGCCAGTTCCAACTAGGCTGAACTATACTGCTAATAAATGTAATAGCGACAATATTAAAGCTTTCATTCAACCATCTTAATTAGACTGAATTGCGAGTTGAATAAACGATGCTGTTATAAATAGTATGACCTTTAATCATTAAGCTGCACTACATGTCTTCAAAAGGTTGTTTCTACCTTTACATTTGCCGTTATACCACCTTTGACTTTTAGCTGAATTATGTGTTTAACAAAGGTAATTGTAACTACTACAAAAATTGGCGCGAATAGCAAATCATGAGGAATGGCAACCGACCTGGGTTCGAGTCCCAACACACACACAATATTTTTTTTACTATTAGGTGAAGGATTTTTTTATTATTTCGGTATATTCCAATTGAGATGTTTTGCATATATTACAGTTAAGGAGCTATAGATCAATAAATGAATAAAGAAATAAAGAAAGTTTATTTAGTTTTTTTATATCTACTGAGTTTTCACCACGGGAAATACACGATTTACAGTTTTTCAATGTACAAGCTTACCAAATCACACGCGCCCTCGTTTATGTAAATTTACCTTTTAATTCGAAACGGTCTGTTTACTTGAAACATGAATATTCTCATATTGAACACAAGAGAAACTTTTTGTTCCAACGTCGCTATAAATTTTTGACACCAGCATTGTCACCATGATTTTTTTCTATCCATCGACTTGCAAACAAAGGTACAATGAAATGATTATTCACGCTGGCGAACTTAGTTGATATAAATAAATAAACTATTGAATTCGAACAGCGACGTCCGCTTACCAAAAAAAAATCACAATGGAAAGAACATCATTTGGCAGGGAGTGGTAAATAAATTGAGGAGATTGCCACCTTAGAATTATAAATGACTTCATTCCATCATTCAGTTACCACCACTTTCATATAACACCCATTTTTACTTATCTAAATGTTTTGTGACAACCATATATCCTCACCTTGGAAACAAAAACGACTGTAATCATCATTTTGGAAATAAATAAATTATCTAATTTAAAATTCCCGAATGTTCTAAAAATTATTAATTAAAAAAAATTGAAATAAAAAATTATCGTAGGTTGGGATTCGAACCCAAGCCAACTAGGTTCACTCAAATCTATAGAAGGCTACTGTAGCCTTTGTACAGACTCTATTCAGCAGCCTAGACTTGTCGGTACATCGGTGAAATCTTATGCATTCGATGTATGCAAGATTGGTGCAGTCAGTAAGGTAAGTGCTTAGTATTCAACAGGTTGCTGGTTCGGATCCAGGTACGTGATATGACTTCCAACAAGGTAATACAATTTTTCTCTAACTGTAACGTGACACTAATAAAAGAATATGGCTTCTAAAGAGATTTATGGCGTGTGTAACTTGAAATAAATGTCTTTTTTTAACAATTTTCCTATGATAATTCTCTCAGCTGAATAGCGGTAACGAAAAGGTTTATTGATAAAGCTGTACTGTGGTTTTCTTCAGGCTGTATACGTGCTGAAGAATTGTTCTTTCGTGTGTCTTAATCAGATAAGCTGAATAAATTCTCCAAATCCCGGATGTTTAAGGGTGGAATAAACGATATATGATTATACGTATACTTCCAATGTTCAGCTAGAGCTGAATAAAGCAACTGTTAAAACGTTTATAAAACCACGAAATGTTTGTTGGGATCATCTCCAAAACCATCCTCGGGATCCTCCAAGAAACCATCTAAGCGAACAAAGTTCGTTCCAGCTAAATCCGGTAGAAAAAACATCCAAGAAAGGTTGTTAGAGATGGCAGAGAAGGAGAACAAAAATTTCGAAATATTCTTGAAAGAATCTCAAGAGACTGATCAGCAAATAATTGCACTGATGAAGGAAAACGATCAGCTCCTTGAGAAAATGATTGCCAAAATGTGATTTGGTTCCATTTTCAGTTATAATTTACATACAAGGGCTTTCGATACCGACAGTAAATGCCGCTGAATAATTTGTTGAATTATTAAATTTTTTAGCAGAAATTTTGATTTGATCTTTTCATTTAATGTATTGTCTCTGGTTTGTGCAAAAAATTGGATAAATAAAATGTCCATAGACCTACCTAAATATCTCATAATTGCCCGACGAACGGTTGTTCCTGCTTTTATAGACAATCCCCTCTGTGGTTGCGGCCTAGATGTATTCGCTTTGATTTCTGCAGTCCACGATTTGTTAATTGTATCATTATGATCATTGCAAAGGTTGTGCAGGATACAGCATGCCTTGATAATGCGATTGGCATTGCAAATATCTACTTCCAGTCCCCGGCCGATCTTTCGGAATCGCGCTTTAAGATGTCCAAAAGCGTTTTCGACCACCCTTCGGCATCGCGATAAAACATAATTAAACAAACGCTAATCCTCGTTTTGGTTTATAGCAAAAGGGAATGTTTCATGAGATTCTGAGATAGTTTAAATGCCGAGTCTCCTATGAGAAGAATTGGTACATTCACGCCATCAATTATCTTTGAATACTGTTGAAATAATGAGTGCGAATCGTGTAAAGATTTCAATGCCGAATTTTCAAAAATTGTCGAATCGTTGGAGCGCCCTGGAACTCCCACATTTATGTATGTGAAGCGGTATCTGTGATCAACAGCTGCGAACAGTACAACCGAGTGCCAACCTTTAAAATTATAATAATCTACGGCTTCTGTTTTTGGCACATTGACTTCAATGTTACAACCGTTGACAGCTCCGTAGCACTGTGGAAATCCAAGCTTTGAAAATCCACTTGTAATTTCCAGAATTTTCACGGTCGTGGGTGGATATGCTGGAAATGTTTCCTCATGAAAGGAGTGGATAATTGCATCACAAACTTCCAGAACAAGTTCTCCGACGGTGGTTCTTCCGACCCCAAATAAACTGGCTACGGTCCGATATTCTGCAGATGACCCCAATGCATATAGCGCAATCACAATACGTTTTTTCAGAGGTATTACCCAACGCCACCGTGTATCCTCCCTCGTTAGGTAAAACAGTCACTAGGTATTCGAACGTTTTTCGATCCATCCTGAAAATGTTCTTAAATTTTTCATCCGTAAATTTCGGAACTTCTACCTCCCAGTAAGACGATTTTTCCACCTAGAATTTCGAAAGTTGTGTACATATACGGTAATTAACTAAGCTAACAAAAAATGATTTACAGTTTATAAATATTTACCATTGACCATATACGACGTTTCTTCGTTGATGTTCCAATAGCTGCCAATCTCAAATAGAAATTCGCTTTCTTTTTGTAGTACATAGCCAGCGTTAAATACTTTTTACGCTTTCTCAGAAGCATGAGCAGCTTTGCATTATTTCTGTGAATAATGCTCAGAAGATTTGAGCTTGTGCGCATCATTTTGCAATTTAATTGTTTACTCTGATCAGAGGATGTGCATGTTTGCTTTGATGCGAACTGCCAAATAGCATACAGCGGGAGAAATCATGTTGCGCGTGTACAACGTGGTACGGAAATCATTGTACGGAAATCACATGTGTGTCAATGGTATAAGACACAGTATTACAATGTTATTATCAGATTAGTTAGATTTGTTAGCCACTGCAAGAACCAAACTATGGTAGATACGGTGTGAGCATATTTTCGTGTGAAAAAAATATTTTGCTGTGAGTCTATTTGGGGGTAAAATTCGCAATAAATCTGCGGCATAATTTGTTGACACATGCACGAGAACTGGTTTGAGTTGTCTTATATACTATAATTGATATAAAATCAACGAGCTTGGCAATGGAAGCTGCAGGCTTTTTCCAACGACGGTGAAAGCTTTCATCAAGACATCGATAGCCTGAAGGAAGAGTCACAAGCAACTAAGGAATCTTCGATCCTTACATAGTACGGACCAATTTTATTCGCAGTGCTTACGCAGAAAATATAGTAACCCGTTGGAAAATTCTCGATGGATTCTTCTGTAGTTCTGAGATTGATTGGCACCTTTTATAGTCAATTTTGCCATAATTCGCAACGCTCCTCTGATAGTTACTGTAAAAATAAAGCATTTAAATATCAAATTGAATAGAAATATTTAATTCATGGTTTATTCTGATTACAATCATTTTTTTTATGCAGTAAGTTTTGCTATATCTGATTTCCTGGCATACAGAATTATTTTAAGGTTTAACTGAGAACGTCTCAATCAGCGGCCATTCTGGAAAACGAAAAAAGCAGTTTTTTCTCACACCGCTGGGAAAATCTTCATGGATCCTCTCATTTTTGCTACTATTTCTATAATTCTATATAAATTTTTTTCAAGTGGAGTGAAAATATGTGTAATTAAAAGCAGTCTCCACAATTCGTAGTTATTTGATCGTTTCGAAAGTGACGATTGACATTTTCGGTGCTGGAGTGCCTTATTGGAAGCTGTGTAAACGATGCTTTCTACAAGCAAGTTGTGAGGACAGCTCTTCAATCGTCGCAAAATTACATAAGATAAGTGCATGTCTTTTGTTTATTCGTCAATTGTTTCTATTTTGGTTCTGTGTGATCCCCAGTTGGACCACATTATTGTGATCGTCCGTTTAGACACCTCCCCAATCGCAAATACACACGGAAACGAAAGCGCTAGTATTTCGTGGTAAAATCTGAACGCAGTTTCGCGTTTGCAGAATAAATTTGTAAATGCTACTGATAAGCAAATGGAAGGTCTGGAATTTCCCCTTTCATGAGTGAAAATAAACTATATTCCACCTACTTCGACCAGTAAAAGAAAAGCTAACAAGCATAACAACGCTACTGTCATGCGGGGTATCTTTGTGCACTTTTTTATCAATTTTTCAACTTTGACGAATTTATAACTCCTTTAATATTCGATGGATTTGCATCATATCAGTACAGATTTATCTTTATTGTGTACGTATTATTTGTGCCAAATATGAGCAGAATTGGTTTACACATAAAAAAGTTGTTCATATAGGGTTAAAAAATATTTTTTGTGGACTAGCTGGGGGCTACTTTGCACAGTAGAAACCTCTACTCTCGAAATCGGAAAATACAGGAAACATTTCGAGGATCCGTATGTTGCTTTTCATACACAGTAGCGGTCGAGATCATCACGGAACTCATCGGGTGAGAGAATTTCAATTATTTTTTAGAAGACTAGTTGGAAATTTTTTGTTTTTGTTATTTTTTTGCTACATTTTCAAAATGACATATTTTGACATGTTGTTTTATGGTTTATGTTTATGTTTATTACCTTCACCAACAGGCCCCTTGGCCCCAATGGTGGTTGCTTAAACTAATTACATTTTAAAATTGACAACATTTTCGCTTTTATCGCATTCCGCGTCCGGTTGAAGTCAAAGGCCGTCGCCACACTGTTAAAAATTCGTTGGAGTCCGGTAACAGCGCTCTGGCAACCATAGTTGGTTCTCCTGAACGGAACTCGCAGAAGGGAGTTATTACGTAGAGCTCGAACGCGGGCTTGAAGATCCAGACGTCCGATGATTGTAGGGCAATCCACTCTGGCAGAGAGTAAGTCCGAGACGAACAGGGCTCGAGAGCAGTCCCTCCGAATGCTTAGTCTATCGAGGTTTTCATAGCTCGGCAGCCGAAATCTGCTTCGCCATGGGAGATGATGAAGGGCGAAGCGTATGAACCTGCGTTGGATAGCCTCGATTCTGTCAATCCCGTTCTGGTAGTACGGATTCCAAACAGCTGAACAATATTCTAACGTTGAGCAGACCAACGCGCAGTAAAGCGATTTAAGACAATATACGTCCCTGAAGTTTTTCGCTATTCGGAAGATGAACCCAAGCTGTCGTGATGCCTTATTCACGATGTATGACGTATGTGGCTTGAATGCTAATGCCGAATCCATGATGACTCCGAGATCTTTGACGTGAGAGTGTCTTGGAATGCTCGAGCCGAAGAAATGGTAGTTAAACTGAGTCGGTTGGCGTTTCCGCGTGAATGTAACGATTGAGCATTTGCTCGGGTTTAAAACCATTATGTTTAGATCACACTAAGTACTAAAGCTGTCCAGTTCCCTCTGAAGAAGCTCGGCATCGGTATTATCCCGTATTTGTTAAAAAAATTTCATGTCGTCGGCGAAAGAAAGGCGGGGTCCTTGTTATGTGAAATTGATGTCATTAACCCATTCATGCCCATGTTGTTTGTGGACAACAACGTTTTTAAACAGCTATAACTTTTGTTGGAGTCAAGATTTTCTCACAAAAACAAGTAAGGCTAATAAATGTGACTATTAGCTTTCTTTTGAGTATTAACAGTTACAAGGATCAGCTCTAGAACTGAAATTATTGCAATAAGTCTGATTGAACTCCGATGGAGCAGTGCTGCCAGGGACCGTTTACGTTGACGACGGAAAATTAATTTTTCATATAACTTCGTTATGTTGCAATATTAGTGAATACTGATAAAACTTATCAATTTAGACTATTTTTGGCTAAGTTTTCCACGCATTTGGATTATTGTAAATATTCTAGGAGAATTGTAGTGAGCATTGGAAGGCGAAAATTGAGCAGCTTCTAGCACTGCAAGGAAAGCACCTACCTTTATAAAAAAAGGTTTTTTGAGTATCTTGACCCCACCGTTTTCAAGGAAAAATAGTTTTGTAAGCCTACATGCACTAGAAAAAAGTTGGGCATGAAAGGGTTAAAGTAGAGGAGGAATATTACTATACCGAGATGGCTTCCTTGTGGTATGCCGGATGTAGCGAAGAATGGTGCAGATAGACAGTCCATAATGCTGATTTGGAGTTGCCTTCCATCGAGGTAGGAACGAAACCAGCGCAGAAGTTGCCCATGAATGCCGAGTTTGTCCAGCTTCGCTATTGCGATATCATGGTTGATTTTGTCGAAGGCCGCAGATAGATCCATATAAATAGCATCGGTTTGTAATCCGTCAGCGAATCCATCCATTACATATGTTGTGAACGAGAGCAGGTTTGTTGTTGTCGATCGTTTAGGCATGAAACTGTGTTGGTCATCTGCAATGTAGTGTTTGCAGTGAAAGAAAATAGGATCTAACACAACAAGCTCGAACAGTTTTGATACAGCACTTAAACACGAGATTCCCTGATAATTGTCAATGTTCGATTTGTTTCCTTTTTTATGAACTGAAAATATGTGCGCTGCTTTCCAGCAGGAAGGGAATGTACTAGTAGTGAGTGATAGCTCGAAGACTCGCCGAAGTGGTTCAAGAAGCCCGCTGATGCACTTTTTGACAAAAATCGAGGGAACACCATCTGGACCCGGGGAACAAGATGCTTTCAGTTTGGCATTTGCTGTAAGAATAGCAGCATTATCGACACAAATTCGGTTGATGGTTCGTCCTAGAGAAGGAGTTAAATTAGCGGCGGCAGCGACTTGTTGTGGTGGCAGGCGCTCGTTGGAAGAAACGCTTGAAAATTTGTCGGAGAACAGTTGGCAAATTTCCTTAGTGTCGGTACCTAAAACTCCATTAAACGACATACAAGATGGCAAACCGGATTCTTTTCGCTGCTCGTTAACATACTTTTTTTTTTTTACTTTGGATTTCAGTTGACGCTCGACGTTTCGCTGGTGTCTAAAAAAGGCGCCTCTGCTTTCTTGTTTGTATTCGTGGTTGAGTTGAAAGTAGTGATTTCGTAATGCAAGTGTCTTATGCTTCGAGAATTTTTTAAATGCAGCTCGTTTGGCAGATTTTAAACGTCTAAGGACGGTTGATTGCCAGGGAGGGTGTTCATCGGTACTAATTGTTTGTTTTGGTACATAGCGGTCGATAACGTAGTTAAGAATACTAGAAAACGTCATCGCTGCTTCGTTCGCGTCGTCATTGTTAATATTTTCGTCCCAGTTTAAATCCAACAGCGTGCTAACGATGCTGTCGTAGTCAGCGTTTTTAAAATCGTAGACGATAGAGCTTGAGACGTCTTCAAAATTCACTCCTAGGTTACCAGCGAATACAAGATGTAGTGGGGGATGATGGCGCACCTGCTTGACTAAAGGAGTCGGTGCAGTGCAGCAGTACGGAGCGCAGTCCCGGGCACTTACAAAGCAGAGGTCCAATGTACGTCCATTCTCGTTGGTGACATTATTAATTTGCCGAAGAGTTGCGCTGCTGTAGTTGTCCAAAATACAACTGGCATTGTTAATAAGCGCAGATTTTTCGATATCCAATCGTAGAAAACCATTACTTGCTTGGCACCACGTCAAGCCAGGTAAGTTGAAGTCGCCCAGTATAACGATATCATCAGACGGGGCGGCGATCGAGGCGATAAAAGAAACGGAGGAAAGATGTACATCGATCAGGCTGGAATCACGAATTCTGTCAGGTGGAAAATACACAACACACAGGAACAGATTGCGATCGGCAAGTTTCACTGATATCCACACTTGCTCGGAGCTCGCCCACCGGTCATCGTTGATCACTCGGGCTTTTATACCACGGCGAACGGCGATAAGAACACCACCGCCTGATGTCTTGTGGCTGTTGAGGGCATTGCGGTCACAGCGGTAGACATCGAATGTTGAACCAAAGACCTGGCGAGACAGAGTACGGTTGTCGAGCCACGTCTCGGTCAAGGCGATAACGTCGTAACAGCAACCCGTGGTCGTGAGCAAATAGCTGTCCGTTGATGAATTAAAGCCACCAACATTCTGGTAGTAAACCTCGATGTTGTTGGAGGACGGATCAGGTACAGCAGAGAGCGAAGCCATGTTGCCGTGTAGGCAGATCCTTTCGTCAATCCCACGAACAGTACCGGAACGGTTCACGGTCGCCTGGTCGACTGTGGTGAGGGATTCGAGGCATCCCGAATCAACTGCGTCGCGCCCTAAAATACGACTATCGTCGTCGTCGAGAGAAATGGTTGGAATCTGATAACAAGATGTCGGAGCAAAAGGCAAAAAACTGGAAGCGAAGAATACATCAGCGCTTGAAGTGTTCGGAACAGATGTATACTTGCCATTTGCGGCAGGTTGGAAGACCCTTTCACCCATCCCACACACAGGACCGGGACGACTGATGATCGCTGGCTGCAAGTGCTCGACTGTGGCGGGGGGTCGAGGGCTTACATAGTGCCAACTGCGGTGCGTCCCAGTGTGCGTTGGAACCCGATGGCGGAATGCGGAGAGCAGGAACGGGGTGGCAGCAGCTTGTGGCGAGAGTCGTACGATGAGCTAGAAGCGTGAATCGGTTCAACCGTTGTATCGTTACAATTTTTGTAATACTTGCCGAGAAACGCGGCTTGGAAGACCCTTTCCCCACCCACACATACAGGACCGGGACGACTGATGAACGCTGGCAGCAAGGGCTCGACTGTAGCGGGGGGATCGAGGGCTTCCATAGTACCAACTGCGTTGCATCCCAGTACGCGATCGGCATCGATACTCCTTCACAAGGGCGGTGTGGCTTGGTATAGTGGCATGGCCAACTCAAGTAGCATGCTTTGTTACTGTATAGTATTTGTAACTCTCTTGGTAACAACTATGTTATGGAAAAAGCGCACTTTGTTTGTATGTTGTGCAACATATTCCTAATTGCAGCAAAATAATGAAAACAATAGCTGTGCTATTTGTCGAGCACTGAGTAGTTGGACAGTTCTGTTTTAAAGTGGAATGGCAAACAAAGAGGCATTTGCAACTTGTTGGACTGTTTGTGCAAGTTAGCAAAGTTTCTGATTAGTTTCACAACTGTTATTGATGTTTGCATATTTAACACTATTGGCCAGCTCTATAGTTACATAGTTGTACAGTTTAAAAATCCGTGGAAATTGTTTTCAAATATATCCAACAATAAAAAATATTGTGTAGCAGTTGTGCAACATTTAAAACTTTCAACAAGTTGCAATTGCTACTTGGGAATCGTTGCGGAGTCCTCTGCAGCAGGGGTTCCAACAGTACAGCCTTGCGACAGTATTTCAGAGGATGTCGTCTTCTTTTCGCTTCGACAGTTTGATGACCGAATCAAGCACGACAGCTCTCAGTAAAACTATTATACGACTTGCAACGTTGCCGTCTTGTACCGCACACGACAGTTTGCGCATACGTCTAGAACTATAGTTAATGTGCGATGACAGCCTCGGTTGGGTTTGCGTAACATTTCTATCGTTCTTGGTGGTAGAACCGACACGTCGATGCAATCAAATCATTTTTTTTCTGTGAAAGTCGTGCTCTGTACATTAGTTAAGCCCAGTACGGTGCGGAATATAGAACGATTTAGAATGAATGCTGCATGCAAGGTTTTAGTTTTTTTATTCATTTCCCAGGCGGGATCACAACCAGCGGCTTTATTTGATTTGATTTCAAACAGTTAGCGAATTTTTAACGTCGTTCGAAATTAAAAACCTGAGCAAATATTTTTAGTCGTTGTGGTAGACTGTTATGTTGCGGGGAGAATTATTTGAGTGAAGCTGGATAGTAATTGTTTAGTAATGGTGATGTGGGTCGAATTGGCGTATCGGGGCAGAAATCAATCGTTTAGAAGTAGTATTGCGGAAAGTTGGACGGTTTCAGAAAACGGATGTTTGATATGCCGTGTAGATGAAAATGCAGATTGCACCTAGTCACGAATCACAGCATGAACATAGGTCATGAGTTATGAGGCTTTTTTATTTCATCGGAAAGCTAAAAAATTGCGTTGCTACAATAGAGAAATACATAATATAGTTAAATTTAATTTTAAGAGGGGCGCGCCGCCGATTTCAGGCTCCTGAAATATTTTCGTGATTTGTTGGTTATGCTAATTTGTTTGAGGTGATCAACAAGCTGATGATTTTATTTGTTTTATTATGCCACTCAATAGTAAACGAGTTTGTCGAGATTGTCCTTACATTTTGTACTGTTCAAGGTACAGGCACACCTCGAAATAGACGACGCTTCAATTTTTCATTTTCTCATATATTAATCATATGATTTTTTAATTCCGAAATCCTATTTTTTGAAATTTCAGCTTAAATTCTTTAATTTTCAATTTTGAATGTCATATTTTGTTCAGTAAACTTTTTATGTCATATTTAATGTACAGTAATCATTAGGGGTCGGCCAATTCGGACCTAGTAAGGGTTTATGAGCTATAGAACTACCACCGATTCATAAATGAATATTTTTTCCCTGATCAATTGCGCACATTTTGCTAAGGTAACTTTTTCCGATATCGTACCGTATTGTGTATTAAGGGTTCTACGGAAAAGTACATGAAAGGTCCGAGTTACCCCTACCCTGTTCCAATTAGGACCACCCATGTCATCGATTTTTGCAATGGAAATAAATGCCTATGTTGACCTAAGTTATTCCTATTTAATTTTCGCTAAGTTTCGAATTGTGAATTGACAAGTTCTCTTTGATATAAAAAATTTTGTGGCAAATATTCCAAAAAAGTAAAAGTTTGGCCAAATTACCTAATAATAGGTTATGAGCTATAAACGTAGAAATCTGTGAATCGATTTGCGAAAACTTATCTTTTCCTGAAAGCTCGACCTCTCAAACGGTTTTTCGCGATCGCGTATCATATCGTATATATGGTAAAAGGTCCGAATTGGATCAACCCATATTCACACACAGATTAAACGAAAACAGTTGATAGTCTCGCCTAAAATAAGATATTAAATAAAAGATATTAGACGGAAGGTCCAAAATCACGATAATGCACTTAATTTAATTAATTGTTAGGTCTTGTGCCCTTAACGCGCAAAACGGTTTAGTCCAATTTTTATTGCATAATTAATTGTTGTTGCCAACAATAATCTTGTTTGCGGTTTACACATTTATCAAAAAAACGCACGCTCACGAAAACTGAGAACCGCAAAATTTTGTGAGAAAAAAACAGAGCTACATTACAGTCATGAAAATTATATACATACGCTTTTCACAGAATTACCATGGCTGAAAAATACCTGGCATCCGAATTGGCCCACTCCCCTCTAATTAAAAAAAATTGATTTCTTGATTTTTAAAATTTGCAACATTTTAATATGTTAATTTTGCAACTTTGAAGCCTTCAATTTTGCAATATTTAAATATTTCGAGTTTTTGATTCCGAATTTTTAATTTTGATCAATATTTACATTTTTGAAAACTTTGATTAATATTTTTAATGGCTCAGTTTTCGTTTTTACAATATACAGATTGCATACGTCACAGTAATCGGTGAGAACTTAACAAGTGAAATGCTAAAAATACTTAAGTTAATCCGGGGCAGCGAATTGCACTAATGTTGCACTTTCTGCCAGAAGTGGGAATGAATACGTCTGGTGGCCGGCTCTTTCGCTAGAAAATGCAACTTACTGCTCCGGGGTTGTTCATTAAAAACGGTATTAGAAAACTATTTATTTAATCAATTCAATCCATCATGCTATAAATCAATTTCCCAACTGACAATGAAAACTGACGACTGATGTTAAATGACATCCAATGAAAATCGTGCCAGAATTCTGTCCTGGGCAAATTTTTCTACGTTTGAAAACTGCGTTTTATCATGCCTAAAGCACATCCAAATTAATGCGCATGATTAGCATAACAGTATAACTGTTATGCTGAAAAGTACACTTTACACTGTGAGGTATGTGGGTGGGTGCAGGTGGCAACAGACGGAACGGGACCTCAAAGCAAAACGATAGAATAGCCAAGCTGTCACTTACCAAAGCCTTTCGCTTAACAACTCCGTTTATGCGCCATCGATTCCGAATTGTAACCGATGCGAAGTTGCATGTTTGTTTTCCCGGCTAGTGAAATCAGGGCGGGTATACTGGACGGAACCTTTTCGTTCACCCAACGTACTCGATTAAGTCGGAACAAGTGAAACCAAAATCTAAACCGTAACTCAAGGGAGACTCAACAAATCGGGCTTCGCTCACTGTAAGTCATAACGCTCACTGACTCATTTTTATAGTTGTATAATATGCATCGGTATGGATTTCAAACTGTTTATAATAGTAACTTAGGAGAACGTTAAAAAGATCTGACCTGTTCTGTTGTCGTTATATGCACGACGACGACGAGGATGACGGCGATGTACGTTTATGCTGCTTACCGCTAGCTATGCAGTGATTGTGATGAAGAGTGGTTAATTAGCAGGAACAAAATGTACAGGCGAGCGATGCAGCGCACGAGGCAGCCGGCGACTAGCGATACCGTCAGACTGAGCGGTGTGTTCGGTTACGATGCGGTCGAGCCGATACCTTATGCGGCAGCTGATTAGGGTGCCGGGAACTGACCGGCTGAGTGTTACGGGCGGATATACAGTTGAATGCCGCACGTTCTCTGACTCGGGGTGTTTGACTGGGATCCTTACGAACGATGCGAGATCGGTGAGCACGATCGATCATCAGCGAATGCTAGTAGAAACCATCAACTGCGTCCACTGGCTCAGAGTGAAAAGCTGGCACTCCTACGGACTAACGATGCATGTAGCAATCACTTAACGTCGGGATCCAATGACTCAGGACCGTGGCTGGTGTCCCTACGATCGGTGAGCAGGATCACATACACCGGCGCTAGGCGGCGTCTTCGAATGCTGAGCGTTTGTGTCCCTTGGCTCAGGGAGAGTGGCGTTGTTCCCCTACGGACAATATGAGACGTATGGCCGAAATCACGTTTCAAACACGTGTGCAAGCCAAAATCGCCTCGGTGATTCCCTATAACACTGATCAGAACCTGCCGAAGATAAAAACCTTCGCCTGAAGGTTTAGTTTGCCTTCAGACGAGAAACACGTGTCTCACTATTATGTTGACCAGCACGCATTTAATTCTAACATACCTGTACTGCTTTTACAATTCGCTCATAGATCTTTCTTTGCAAATGGCAATTAATACTGTATGGAGCAGTTCTTCTACACATAGAGAGATGTTAAAGATAGTACATGATATTACTTTGAGGTCACAACTTACTTTCCCCCAAATTTTACGATTGCTCGCTTTGCGAGGACATATCATCAACGGTACTGTGTACTTTTATATTTATGATGTTTCGTATGTTCAGCTCCTCGTGGTCAATCTTCACTTTGTTGCATTTTTAACTATCACTATCATTGAACTGCTCCGTAAGAAGGCCAATTTGGAAAGAGGCTTGGGTTTTCTTGCGCGGAATCGAAATGGTCTGATTTTTGATGCAATTGTTTCTAATTTAATTGTTCGTAATTATCGCTGGTATCGTTGGGGCAAAGAGATGGCAAAAAGGCAAAAATTAATTATAAAATGAATCGCGACAACTCTGCGACATCGCCTCTGATGCTACAAATGGCTGCGACATTTCATGTCGCATGAGAGATCACTTGGGTGAAACTAGCGTTAGCACTTGAGGTTACATTACCCCCTGTTACGGAGAGGAAAATTTTAATTAAATTTATTGGCAGCATAAATTTAATTAAAATTTTCCGGTACGGGATTTTGATACATGGAAACTCACTTTTATTCGTCGGAAATTTAACTGATCTGCACTTTTTAGATGAAATTGCTCTCGCAACAAGTATTCAACGTCGCACTAATACTATTTCACTATTGCTATACCATATATAATCTTCAATTCAATACTCCTTCATGTGTTTCACAATGGCGGATGTTTTTAACTTCAACTTTCAATAGATTTTATTTTTCTTTACAGCTAAAACTATTCTTATTCTAAGCGATACTCCATTTAACTCCAATGCGTTTGGAAATAGGTTTTATTTTCACGGTACGGTACGATATTAACGGGACCAAATTTACTCCAAGGCATTTGGAAAAGAAAATTTCATTTTCACTGAACGGTAAGGAACAAAATTCCATAGCTTCATCTCGTACGGAAGCATTATGAATTATTTTTTTTAATCACGGAACGGCACGTAACATTAAATTAGTCTCAACTCCAAAAATTTAGTTTGGAAATGTTTGAGTTTATTCGCGAATCGCGGCGGATTTAACTTTTTGCGCGATTAACGCTGCATGCGACCACTCGCTTATGAGCTACGACGAACACTACTCTACCAGGTCAACTATGTAGTTTCACAGTTAGAATTAACTCCGAATGAACTACTCAATAGGGTTACCTACCGACGAACTCGTACCAATTTTGAAAGCAAAACGGCCGATTCATACTAGTGTTTCTAAACTATTCAAAATATAATCAATCCCTAACTTCCATTATCATCTGTTGAAATTCTAAAACAGACTGAAAGGATTAACTTATACTATATATCTATTACTGACAGGGAAATTCGCAATTATAACGTGGAATTGCAAAATTGCGCATTGTCTGTATCTATACATCGTTCACTGTCATTTGTCGTGGTGTTTATTTTCAAATTTCGGATAAATATCCGTACTAATGTTTGTGTGACTAGACTTAACGAAAACCAAATATGGCTGGTAGTGGAAGGTAGAATGAAAGTTTTACGATAGCAGGAATTTTACTAAAACGCAGTTTTAATGTGCCGGGTGGATACTAGAAGTGTCGAAATAAAGATATGGAGTGTTATTTGTATGTGGTGAAAGCCAGTTTTAGTTCTGCATAATTTGAAATGTGAAAATTAGTGATTTGGAGGAAAAATGGATAGTTGTTGGGGTGAATGACCTCTATACGGAAATTGACGGTACCGAAACGCTACAAAAAATGTCCAGTGGTTTATGTTTTATGTGAAGTTAACATTTTTATGCTATACCAGCGACGTGAGGAAACAATAAAATGACCTCTCGAACGCCGTGGCTGCCGTTATACCTCAGGCTAGAGTATTTTTTTTTTGTAAAAATTTTGTTTGTGTCACAACATAATGTTGAACCGACATAGCTGGATAACTGACGAGTAAGAGCGATGACCTTGATTTATGCCTGTGGTGAGTACTAGACTGGTTGTGTGGGTTTTCATACTTTTTTGATTTTTGAGACATGAAAAACGCCTAAAATTTTACCGGTTTGATCTCTTAATTCATAGCAGCAAGTCCCTACCTTTTTATGGACGATTGCTTCACTATATCGAGGGGCTAATTTTGCGGTAAATCCTTTAGATTTGTCTGACAAAAAGAAGTTCCGCTTTAATACTGTTTCCCCTTCTTCGAAGGACACAGATCGTTTCGATCGCAAGTTGTAACCCGCCGCGTATTTATCATAGGCTCGTTTTAAGTTTACTTTTACAGCCTCGTATACATGTTTCAGACTTTCTGACATTGTGGGAGGTTCGAAATGGTTTAATGTGAGATTACTGTCTCGCAATTGCGAATATTCATTTCCAGAGCTGATCATATTTCTGCCAAAGTTGACAAAATAAGGAGAGTAGCCAGTTGAACTGTGCACACTATTCCTTATTGCGCATGCTATATGCTGAATTCCCTTGTCCCAATCTTTTTGTGTTTTGTTTTCTAGTGATGCTCTAATAGCAGATGTAATCACCCGATTGGCCCTTTCAGTGGGGTTTGGTGCTGGGTGGTAGGATGCCAAATTCCAGTGCTGAACATTATAGTTCGCCAGAAACTTTTGAAATTCTCTCGCCTTAAATTGCGGGCCGTTATCGGAAATTAGCACTGCCGGTACTCCGAACAGAAGGAATATGTTGTTCTCGATAAACCCGATCACTGGCATAGTTTTCGCTTCTTTCATCACTTGAACCATTGTAAATTTTGAGAAAAAATCTGTGACCACCAAAACCCAGGAATTTCCCGCTCTCGAGCGCGTGAATAGGCCATGAAAATCAATCGAAACTATTTCCCAGGGTCGGCTGCACATTTTTGGTTTTCCACATGGCAGATTTGGATTTATGTTGTCGGTTTTTGATGTCTTGCACACCATGCAGGCTTTGCAATAGCGTGACACGTCTGCACTCATTCTTGGCCAGAAGTAGCGCTCTGCGACAGAATGGAGCGTTTTTTCGAAACCAAAATGAGCAGCGTCATGGATTTCCTTTATTATTGTTGTTTTTTCGGCGCTTCTAGGCACATATTTCCAACGGAACGTTGGGCCGTCGGGGCGAGCAGCGTTTGTTACAAATTTGTATATTTTACCCTCAACTACCATGAAATCCCCATATTTTTCTGGGAATTTTATGATTAGTTCCCTCAATTCATCGTATGGCGTGTCGGAAACTGGAGTCGATATGGTGCAAATGGATCTCGATAGGGCATCTGCGCTTACGTTGTCCTTACCTTTAGTATACCGGAAGTTGATATCATACCCTTGTATTTTTATTGCCCATCTGGAAATTCTTGGGCTCTTACTATTGATCGACATGGTTTTTAAAAATGTCAAGCTCATTGCGTCAGTGAGTATTGTGAACTTTGTTCCTTCCACGAAATGGCGGAAATGCTCAATGGCCATTAGCATTGCCAGGCATTCTTGCTCCGTTGCACTATATCGCCTCTGAGTTGAAGACAATTTCTTCGAATAATAAGCGATGCATTCCCAACAAACATTAGGAGCTGAACTATAAGACTACGTGTTGATTTAAAGCAGATTAAAGGATATGTAAGCTGAATAAAACTTTCGCTGAACTATTTAAACATTAACAGTTTATTCAGCCTATTTAAAATCCAGTATTCGCCAGTTCCAACTAGGCTGAACTATACTGCTAATAAATGTAATAGCGACAATATTAAAGCTTTCATTCAACCATCTTAATTAGACTGAATTGCGAGTTGAATAAACGATGCTGTTATAAATAGTATTACTTTTAATCATTAAGCTGCACTACATGTCTTCAAAAGGTTGTTTCTACCTTTACATTTGCCGTTATACCACCTTTGACTTTTAGCTGAATTATGTGTTTAACAAAGGTAATTGTAACTACTACAAAAATTGGCGCAATTAGCAAATCATGAGGAATGGCAACCGACCTGGGTTCGAGTCCCAACACACACACAATATTTTTTTTACTATTAGGTGAAGGATTTTTTTTATTATTTCGGTATATTCCAATTGAGATGTTTCGCATATATTACAGTTAAGGAGCTATAGATCAATAAATGAATGAAGAAATAAAGAAAGTTTATTTAGTTTTTTTATATCTACTGAGTTTTCACCACGGGAAATACACGATTTACAGTTTTTCAATGTACAAGCTTACCAAATCACACGCGCCCTCGTTTATGTAAATTTACCTTTTAATTCGAAACGGTCTGTTTACTTGAAACATGAATATTCTCATATTGAACACAAGAGAAACTTTTTGTTCCAACGTCGCTATAAATTTTTGACACCAGCATTGTCACCATGATTTTTTTCTATCCATCGACTTGCAAACAAAGGTACAATGAAATGATTATTCACGCTGGCGAACTTAGTTGATATAAATAAATAAACTATTGAATTCGAACAGCGACGTCCGCTTACCAAAAAAAAAATCACAATGGAAAGAACATCATTTGGCAGGGAGTGGTAAATAAATTGAGGAGATTGCCACCTTGGAATTATAAATGACTTCAATCCATCATTCAGTTACCACCACTTTCATATAACACCCATTTTTACTTATCTAAATGTTTTGTGACAACCATAAATCCTCACCTTGGAAACAAAAACGACTATAATCATCATTTTGGAAATAAATAAATTATCTAATTTAAAATTCCCGAATGTTCTAAAAATTATTAATTAAAAAAATTGAAATAAAAAATTATCGTAGGTTGGGATTCGAACCCAAGCCAACTAGGTTCACTCAAATCTATAGAAGGCTACTGTAGCCTTTGTACAGACTCTATTCAGCAGCCTAGACTTGTCGGTACATCGGTGAAATCTTATGCATTCGATGTATGCAAGATTGGTGCAGACAGTAAGGTAAGTGCTTAGTATTCAACAGGTTGCTGGTTCGGATCCAGGTACGTGATATGACTTCCAACAAGGTAATACCATTTTTCTCTAACTGTAACGTGACACTAATAAAAGAATATGGCTTCCAAAGAGATTTATGGCGTGTGTAACTTGAAATAAATGTCTTTTTTAACAATTTTCCTATGATAATTCTCTCAGCTGAATAGCGGTAACGAAAAGGTTTATTGATAAAGCTGTACTGTGGTTTTCTTCAGGCTGTATACGTGCTGAAGAATTGTTCTTTCATGTGTCTTAATCAGATAAGCTGAATAAATTCTCCAAATCCCGGATGTTTAAGGGTGGAATAAACGATATATGATTATACGTATACTTCCAATGTTCAGCTAGAGCTGAATAAAGCAACTGTTAAAACGTTTATAAAACCACGAATTATTTGTTGGGTTTCCGTTCCCCATCGATTTCCTGGGTTAGAACGGCTCCTGCCGCTAAGACGGAGCTGTCCGTTTCGATTGTAAATGGAACAGAGAAATTTGGATTTGCCAAAATGGGCGGTGAAGTCAGCGCTGATTTCAGTTCAGTAAGTGCTTTGTCGGCCGCTTCTGTCCAGCGAAATTTTGTGTGTGACTTTTTTAACAAGTCTGAAATAGGACAAACTATTTGGCTGTAATTTTGTATGCACCGCTGGTAGAATCCAGCTAAACCAAGAAGTCTTCTGATGTCTTTAATGTTTTTGGGCGCGGGGTAATTCAAAATGGGTTCAATTTTTGAACAGTCGGGTGCGACTCCCTCTTCGCTGATGACGTGTCCTAAATATGTTACTGATTTTTGACAGAACCGTGACTTTTCAACGCTAATTGTTAGGTTTGCCATTTTAAACCTGTTAGCAACAATTTCCAATAAACGGAAATGTTCGTCCAATGTCTGTGACGTGATTATCACATCGCCTAAGTAGACGAACACTCTGGGCTGTAGATCGAATTTTAGTACTTTGTTCATCAATCTACAGAGTGTCGCACCGCTGTTTAGCAGGCCAAATGGCATGGTTTTGTATCGGTAAAGGCCCTTTGAAGTACGGAAGGCAGTCAAATCTCGACATTTTTGATCCAGAACAACTTGGTGATATGCGTCTTTTAAATCAATTATTGAGAAATATTTCGACTTCTCCAGTCTTTCTAAAATATTCATCATATTTGGGAACGGGTATTCATCTCTTTTAGTCATCTGGTTGAGTCGCCTTGCGTCTAAACAGAGTCTCCAATTTCCGTTGGGCTTTTTAACCGGTAGTAACGGGTTTACGAATTCACTACAGCATTCTTCGATCGCGTCCATTATCCGTAGTCTTTCGATCTCCTTGTCGACTTCTTTCTCGACTTTGGGGGAATATTTGTAACTGTGGATTTATTTTGGTTTCGCATCGGGGATCAGTTCGATGGTGTGTTGTATTAGAGTTGACCTCCCAATTTTCCCGCCATAGGATCGCGGAAATTGCCGAATGGTTTCTACTAAGCGTTCCTTGTCCAGCAAGTCAAGTTTGTGTTCTGTATTTATAGTATCTACTGTTATTTCGCTACTTTCTGGTTCTTCTAAGAATGGAATGTTTAAACTTTCGTCAACGGAAGGTTGCAACTCAGATTTTTCTGCATTTTGGTCTATCGAGAGGCAAAAACAAATTGTATTTACTGTGCTGTCTGAGTTCTGCGCTGTTTTAGAACTAGTAGTATTAGATTCGGCAAGCTTAATTTTGCTGCCGCTTCCAGTTATTGGTCTTATATCGAAGGCTTTCCAAAAATCGTACCAACATATCAGGTCCTTAGCGACTTCCGGGATAACAACTGTTGGCACAGAGTTTTTCCTTCAAACGTTATCGGAAGGTTGACGTATCCGAGACAGCTTAATTGGTGTCCGTTTGCTGTTTGCGCTTTGAGGTTTATTTTTTGAATTTTCAAGTTCCATCTACTCAATAAATCTAGGGAACTGATTACGGATATACTGGCACCAGAATCTAACAATCCTGTAACCTGTGTGTCCAATATCTTGACTTTTATGTGGGGACATGTTGACAAATTCAAATTTATCACAAATACTTGATCGAAATAATTGTACGTGGGAATGTCTTCGGTAAGATGATGACTAGGAGATGGATAATTCCCGACACCCTCTCCTGACATTAGTTTTTTTGATCTGAATTGTTATTGTGTGGTTTGGGGCAACTTTTCGTTGTCTAATTCGGCTCGCCACATGCATAGCAGTAAATTTTGCGTGGCAATTGGCAATACTTTGCTATATGCCACGGGTTACTACAATTCCAGCATTGCATATGATGACCTGCTTCTTCTTCGCCCTCCCTGCCAGTTACCAAGTCGCCCACCCTTTTACTAATGTTTTGTCCAGTGGGTTTCGCTTCACTTTGCTTTACCCCCTCACGTTTGAACCAATGGTTATGTTCCCCAATAGCGTTTAATTCTTCGGTCCCATCTTCATTTCCCTCGTCTTCATCCAGTTAACATTCAAGCTGATGGAACGTATGATTTGGAGCTCTCTGGAAAGTAGGAGCAAATAAGCTTGGTTCCAAGGAATCAAAATGGAAACAGTATTCTGCCAATTCTTTAACTGATGTGATTAGTGTTAATGCCAACCTTCGTCGGTAAGAAATTTTTGTGTTATCAAAAATCCACTTGAGTTTACGTTTTTCATTCATTTTGTAAGATAGACTTTTCGAAAGACGTTTTATTTCAGCAAGGTAGGTGCTGAAACGTTCGTTTGGTTTTTGTTTTCTCTCCCTCATTTCGTCCTCGATTGCTTTGTCCTTGTTTGGATTTTCGAAATTCACCATTAGATGGTATACCAAATGTTGCCAGGTCTGGAATTCTTCACAGTACGTGAAATACCACTTCCTTGCATCACCGACAAAAAACAGGTAGGCTTGTTGCAGCAGCTCCTGCTCGCTCACTTGGTTTGCACTTGGAAACGATGTGTTCACTCCTAAGTCCCTTGTTGTTAGTCGAGCTTGATTTGAGATTGGTAACGTTGGAGTCGAAAATGCACTGCATTCATCAATGTAGTGTCTCAAAGACAATTTTACCGTGTCTTTAATAATTTCATTAATTTGACCATACCAATCAGCAGGAATCTTCGATGGGAGGCTTACTCCGCTTGTTTTGTTGGATTCATGAACATTACGCTCTGTTCCTCCTATCGCTCCTTCCTGCTCTGCTAAGGGTAAACCGTATTCTCCCACAACTTGATTTCTTATAATATTTACTTCTGACGATTCTATGTATGACTTACCAACTTGTGCATTATTTTGATTAGGATTATTAAGCGTCGCGGGTTGTTGCTGTTGCTGTTGGGTACGGGTTAGGACTTCTGACTGATAGTGTGATGCAAGACTGAGATTAGGGTTCTGAGTACCGTGCATAGGAAAATCTCGAATAATTGGAAGGCTACGGTTTTGCGCTAATGTTCTACCCACATGGCGATCACCCGGGAATATGCTATTTTCATTGCCTGCAGATATACTATTGTTTTGCGACTGGTCAGCTGTGATTTGATCTAACGGGGGAAGCATGAATTGATTGGATGACCTTTCCTTCATATTCAAAGTGTTGTTTTGTGTGTTTCTATTGTACTGTGCAGATTGTTGTGGTGTTGGAGAGGATGCTAGATATGGTCTTGTGAAAGATGTTCTGGGTGTTGTGAAGTTTGGAGGAGGTATGGAAAAGTCTTTTTGTATTGGTAAGAAGACTTGAGCCGTTGGGTCCAAACTAGTTTGTATCTTCGGATTACTTGTTGTTAAGTTTTCTATTTCGCTCTTATCAAAATACCGTTGCATCATATTTAGAATTTGATTTTCTAATGAGGTTTTCAAATCAGTGTCGTTACATGGTGCTCTTGCAACTGTGTTTCTAAGGCTGCACAGTTTCGATTTATCTTTGGAGGTGATCTTTAATTGTAACGCGTTTTCGATCGAGTTCAATTTTGTGGTAATTTCATATGCCTCTGTTTCCAAAGGAGTTGAATGAGTGTAGATTTTCGGTCTTCGGTTAGAAGGAAACGTAAGTACCGCTTTTTCTGCGCAAGGGAACCAGATGGATTAATATCGCGTATTTCAAGTTCATAATTAACTTCATCTTCTTCAAGATGATATGCTCTATACTCGTACATTTTTGAGTGTTGAATTAAATAAATCAAATATTAGAAATTGGATGAAAAAAAAATTAAATAAACTAGTAACTAATAAATCATATAGTGCAATTTGAATACTTTTATAACGCTTATGTAAATAATTTCTAATCGCTAAAATTTAATCTATACTAAATTCAAACGAACGAAAGTGAGCCTTCGTGAGTTGGGCGCCAGTAATGTAAGGTATGTGGGTAGGTGCAGGTGGCAACAGACGGAACGGGACCTCAAAGCAAAACGATAGAATAGCCAAGCTGTCACTTACCAAAGCCTTTCGCTTAACAACTCCGCTTATGCGCCATCGATTACGAATTGTAACCGATGCGAAGTTGCATGTTTGTTTTCCCGGCTAGCGAAATCAGGGCGGGTATACTGGACGGAACCTTTTCGTTCACCCAACGTACTCGATTAAGTCGGAACAAGTGAAACCAAAATCTAAACCGTAACTCAAGGGAGACTCAACAAATCGGGCTTCGCTCACTGTAAGTCATAACGCTCACTGACTCATTTTTCTAGTTGTATAATATGCATCGGTATGGATTTCAAACTGTTTATAATAGTAACTTAGAAGAACGTTAAAAAGATCTGACCTGTTCTGTTTTCGGTATATGCATGCTGCTGGTCGACGACGACGAGGATGACGGCGACGTACGTTTATGCTGCTTACCGTTAGCTATGCAGTGATTGTGATGAAGAGTGGTTAATTAGCAGGAACAAAATGTACAGGCGAGCGATGCAGCGCACGAGGCAGCCGGCGACTAGCGATACCGCCAGACTGAGCGGTGTGTTCGGTTTCGATGCAGTCGAGCCGATACCTTATGCGGTGGCTGATTAGGGTGCCGGGAACTGACCGGCTGAGTGTTACGGGCGGATATACAGTTGAATGTCGCACGTTCTCTGACTCGGGGTGTTTGACTGGGATCCTTACGAACGATGCGAGATCGGTGAGCACGATCGATCATCAGCGAATGCTAGTAGAAACCATCAACTGCGTCCACTGGCTCAGAGTGAAAAGCTGGCACTCCTACGGACTAACGATGCATGTAGCAATCACTTAACGTCGGGATCCAATGACTCAGGACCGTGGCTGGTGTCCCTACGAATTCTTGCGATCGGTGAGCAGGATCACATACACCGGCGCTAGGCGGCGTCTTCGAACGCTGAGCCTTTGTGTCCCTTGGCTCAGGGAGAGTGGCGTTGTTCCCCTACGGACAATATGAGACGTATGGCCGAAATCACGTTTCAAACACGTGCGCAAGCCAAAATCGCCTCGGTGATTCCCTATAACACTGATCAGAACCTGCCGAAGATAAAAACCTTCGCCTGAAGGTTTAGTTTGCCTTCAGACGAGAAACACGTGTCTCACTATTATGTTGACCAGCACGCATTTAATTCTAACATACCTGTACTGCTTTTACAATTCGCTCATAGATCTTTCTTTGCAAATGGCAATTAATACTGTATGGAGCAGTTCTTCTACACATAGAGAGATGTTAAAGATAGTACATGATATTACTTTGGGGTCACAACTTACTTTCCCCCAAATTTTACGATTGCTCGCTTTGCGAGGACATATCATCAACGGTACTGTGTACTTTTATATTTATGATGTTTCGTATGTTCAGCTCCTCGTGGTCAATCTTCACTTTGTTGCATTTTTAACTATCACTATCACTGAACTGCTCCGTAAGAAGGCCAATTTGTAAAGAGGCTTGGGTTTTCTTGCGCAGAATCGAAATGGTCTGATTTTTGATGCAATTGTTTCTAATTTAATTGTTCGTAATTATCGCTGCTATCGTTGGGGGAAAGAGATGGCAAAAAGGCAAAAATTAATTATAAAATGAATCGCGACAACTCTGCGACATCGCCTCTGATGCTACAAACGGCTGCGACATTTCATGTCGCATGAGAGATCACTTGGGTGAAACAATCGTCAGCACTTGAGGTTACAACACGTTCGTTCGCTTAAACATGCGTTGATCCTTAAGCGGACCTTACACGAGACAGAAATATTGTCAATAAATAATAATTGATAAGACTGCTTCAATCCATCAATCTCATTTAAATGCTACAGAATCAATCTATGATTTATTGTCAATATTTCTACTCGTGTAGGGTCCGCTTAAGCGCAAATTGTTGCCGCTGCGTCGATTCAAACTCCATGCAAATGTTCAATGGTGACATTCATCATATGACAGCCCTAGACGACAGTTTTACCAGTTTGGACGAAGAATGTTACCCCTCTCAGAAGGCTGGCACCGCGACAGTTTATGCGAAACAGCAGACACAAAAAAATGGTAAACCGACAGCCCATTCGGCTCGCTACGTTTAGCGCAGAATATTGTCAACAAAACGAGCGCGGTACGGACTGTCCCCAAACAGCACTTTTTCTCACAAGATTGCACTGTTGCCATTACAGTTCGGCTTGGCGAGCGAACGTGCTGTAGCAAGAGAGCGTCGAGCACACATAGAGACATCCGATTCTGTTGCAAAGCGACAGTAGTAAAAAAACAGTCATATTGGTAAGCCTGCTCTGCAGGACCATTGATGGGCCGGGTTGCATTAGAGAGGTACATGCTTCTTCTGGAGGCGGTGAAAAATCAGTCGGCGGGCTCCAAATGTTCTGGGTACGGCTGTCTTCAAATTCCCTGAACAGTATGCCTTGTGGCCATGTATTTTGAGCTGCGTTTAGCTATTTTTTATGTGTCGGTAGAAGGAGTGTTGTATGGTTGGATCCACAGGAGGTTTTGTGGTAATTGTTCCGTGTCGTGAGTTTTTTGAAAGAATTTTTTGGTAGTCGATACTTCTCAGTCGATTTTTAGTATCGGTTTGGCCTATTGTGAAATATACGGTAAAGTTATATGTGTTTTCTGTCAACGCTCAACGAACGCGGAAGGTTTCTGTTTTCATGATCCTGTACTGCCTATTAGGACATAGAATGAATGGATTTTTGTCGAAGGTGAGTTGTCTGTTGGTTTGTTTTTTACGGGTTTTTTTTGTTTATATTACTACTAATTAACCGATTTCGTCCTTTTTCTCTATTGTTTCATAGAGCGAGTAAAGGCGCTATAACCCGGGCTCATTAGCCAGGGCAGGGCTAAATACTTCTGTCCTATCCCAGGAACCTAAGGAGTGACATTATCCCTCTTAGCAAAGTCACTCCCAACGATTTATCAAACCCCCATCAAATTGCAACGGTTGTGTACGGTTGTCCACGTTTCTTCCTTATTCAAGGTTTAAAATAATCCGCTGATTAAATTATTCATTGAATGAATAATTTGATTGCCGTATAATTTTGAATCATCTTTATTTTGTGCGCTGCACAGTTGGCCTGGCCGCTTTAATGCTTGTGTCATATTCAATATGTGCCACAAACATTAATAATGACAAGGAAAATTGTGGACGAACGTCTGCAATTTTCCAAGATCCCTACATGTATTAGCTGTGTATGTGTAGACTAGACTAGACTAGACACTGCTGGGAAAATCTTCATGAAAATTAATCAATGTATTCGGGGCATTGGTAGAAGATTACTGAATGATTTTCATGAAGCTTTTTCCAACGGTGTGAGAAAAAACTCCTTTTTTCGTTTTTCAAGATGGCCACTTTTCCAAGCTTTCTCTGTGGAACCTTAATTAGATAGGGTTCTACACAGTAAACACGAGAAACTTTACTAAGCTTAAAACTGGTAGACCCAAGAAAAAATTTCTATAAGCAACGCGTGCATGTTGTAAAAGTGGAGTGACTTTGAGCTGAATGCCCAGATTCACTCTGACATACTCGCTTTTATTCTCCAGTTTTACGGTGTCACTGTTTGTATTAATGTTCACCGATTTTGATGAAACTTTCTGTTTGTTTATACATATACATCATGAACTATGGGAAATATTAGCTTACTACTTGAACGGGGACGTTTCATCCGAGTGTAACAGGCTGCTCGGAAAGCAAGCGTAACCAATCATTTTTTTTTATTTTGAAAATAGAATTGGAAAAATCTTTAACCCTATGTGTGGGGTCGGAATCGAATCCAGATGAGCTGCGTACAAGGCAATCGATTTACCAACTACGTTATGCCAGTCCCCAACTAATCAAATGTAATGCACCTATTTGACAATAAAAGGAAGGAAGCAAATATTTCCTATGACAAGAGCGATATTCAACATAGATCCAGCTACTATAGCGGAAGGCATGGCGAGGAGCTGGTTTGACAAATTGGTGTATATTCTTTTGGGATCAGGACGTAGTGTTTAATCTGCAAATCATTTATGGAGAGATTTAACATCACTATAGACAACAGACCTTAATCTCGCGCGTTTGAGTTGTGCAAAAATTAAAGTTATTATGAAGACTTATGACATGTAATATTGCTTTATAATGTTTGCAATACCATTAAAGATGGAATTTCAACTGTAGCAGTAAAATGTAATGTAATATTATTTAAATAGGCGAAGCAAAGCTTTGATATAATGAATTATGTTGCAATATTTGTTATCAATACAGTCGTGATTCGCTGGTTGGACATGTTTTTTAACTGGGCCGCTTTTTATTTGGACCTCCGCTAGTTGGACCATTGCACAGTGTTTTAAAACGTCGTTTTCGTGCTCAAAATTAATAGCGTTTAAACCGTTAACTTTAGAAGTATAGTTTGTTCGGAGAAGTTGTTGTCTTTATGGTAGCGCATCTACAGGAGTATATCGTTTAGTGATTAATTCACCTATAAGTTATATACGAAATTTATTTTCCGAACTAATTGAGATAGAGACTTTGTGTCTTCAGCAAAGTTGTAGCAAATGTTATTGCAAAAGAAAGCGCTGAAGACACCATATATCTATCTTTTATAGTTTACAAGTTATGGAACATATTATATGGAAGACCCCTTAAAGTTAGTTTTTTCATGATAACTTTTTTAGGCATTCTCCTATCTTCTTGGAATCTTCCACAAAGTTGTTTGCGGTATCAAAACACATATTTTTGCTTAACATAGTTACCTCCTATCTGTCGTATTTAAAAAGATATTCTAAATTTTACGATATTTTTGGGGTAACTTCCACCTTAAACAACTAGTTAAGGAGCAAAAAGGAGCAAACAACATCATACCATACTGAAAGTACTAGCTTTTTACTTTCATATAGTGGACCGATTGTTAGTCGACGCGATTCTCCCCGCGTGTTATGTTCAAAACAATATGCTCTCTCAGCGGTATAAAAGGAAATATTCATGTGCACTGCGACAAGCAGCTTCATCGATTATATATTATGTGCAAAAAAAGAAAAGGGATCTATGACCACATACAAGATCAAAGTGCGAAACGTCGCATATCGTGTGTTCGAGAAGGGATGGCCAAAAAAACCTTAAACGATTTTCAGAAGACGCTAAAGCTCTACTGGCGGAAGAGGAAAGCTCTGAAGATGACGGAGAAGACGATTTTTGAAAACAAATTGATTTATCTAGTTTAAAATGAAAATATCAACATTATTAAATACATTCAAATCTACACTTCGATTTTTGAAAGGCAAACTACATTGCGTTATTGTTATTGGCGAACGTGTTCTATGCAATTTATTATGAAAAGATGAAGCTACTTGTCGCAGTGCGCATGAATATTTCATTTTATACCGCTGAGAGGCCATATTGTTTTTAAAACATAACACGCGGGGAGAATCGCGTCGACTAACAATCGGACCACTATATGAAAGTAAAAAGCTAGTACTTTCAGTATGGTATGATGTTGTTTGCTCCTTTTTGCTCCTTAACTAGTTATTTAAGGTGGAAGTTACCCCAAAAATATTGTATAATTTGGAATATCTTTTTAAATACGACAGATAGGAGGTAATTATGTTAAACAAAAATAAGTGTTTTGATACCGCAAACAACTTTGTGGAAGATTCCAAGAAGATAGGAGAATGCCTAAAAAAGTTATCATGAAAAAACTAATTTTAAGGGGTCTTCCATATAATATGTTCCATAACATGTAAACTATAAAAGATAGATATATGGTGCCTTCAGCACTTTCTTTTGTAGTAATATTTGCTACAACTTTACCGAAGACATAAAGTCTCTATCTTGATTAGTTCGGAAAATAAATTTCGTATATCACTTATAGGTGAATTAATCACTGAACGATATACTCCTGTAGATGCGCTACCATAAAGACAACAACTTCTCCGAACAAACTATACTTCTAAAGTTGACGGTTTAGACGTTATTAATTTTGAGCACGAAAACGACGTTTTAAAACACTGTGCATTGTCCAACTAAAAAGCATCTGAATGTCAAAATCTTATGTCAAATTTACTTTGACAAACAATCTGAAAATTATTAGAGATGTGAATAGATGCAATTACACTACTAACGTCTCCTTTGGAGAGTTTTTGACATCTGTCAGTCGGTCCAACTAACGAATCAAATTAGTTAATTGGACAGAGGTGTGGCCTAATCAGCGAATCACGACTATACTTACATTTTTCAACGTCATTAAATATGTCATCCAAAAGAAGGCCCTGTTTGAGCTTCGATGTCAGCTTGGTGATCTACATTTTGCACTATCCGTTCAAAGGCTTGTTGGATCTAAAACACAATATTATAATGTTATTATCAGATTAAATCGCATCAAGTAAACGACGTAAAAAGGCTTAAGGCTAGTTTACAGTTCGAGAAACGTGTCGGGGGATTTCTTCTTCTTCTAGTTCTAGTTATTTTCCTATTTCCGCTGCAAGGCCAAACACCGACGACGCCAGAGAGCTGACACTCCCATTATCTGGACTAGATATCAACTCATAGACCGGGAACCAACGGCTTTATTTCCCTTCCGAAGGAAGACGTGACCATAGAATTTATTTACCTCAGAAAAATCTAAACGACCTCTGCTGGGATTGAGCTCAGAACAACTGGGGTGAGTGGCGGTCACGCTTACCACTCAACAACAGACGCCGTCGATGGGATTTGGGTCCCTGTGTATTTTAAATGGAGTTCGGGCTTTCAAATCCCGTGGCGGGAAATGAGTCTACATAAAAATGGCAGTTTTCATGAAATGTAAACCTAACCACGGGAAACATCACGGGATATTAAAGCTCTCCACTCAACCTGGTCGGGAACAATTCAACAGAAATTGTTTCCGACGGGGAAAATAGTATTTTTATAAGGTTTGAAATTCGGTGCTAGTTTGATAAAGAGTTAGAGAGTTAGAGTTATTCTCTCCTGTCTAGTACATATTTTATATTGTTTCGGAAGCTTCAGATGGTACGATTTCAACTTATTGTATTACAGTCGTGATTGACTGGTTGGTCATTAACTGGACCGCTTTTTAGTTGGAACTCCGCTAGTTGGTCCATTGTCCAACTAAAAAGCATCTCAACGTCGAAATCTCATGTCAAATTTGCTTTGACAATCAATCTGACAACAAATAGAGATGTGAACAAACGCACTACCCAACACTATTAACGTCTCCTTTAGAGAGTTTTTAAAATTTGTCAGTCGGTCCAACCCAGTCAAACCTTTCGGAATTTGATTCGGAATCCTGAATGGAGTCAGCATAGATTCCACCTCAAATGCAACAACCGATTCCGAAACCGATTGAGTCGTAATCGGTTGTTACATTTGAGTTGGAATCTATTCTGACTCCATTCAGAAATCTGAACCGGTTCCGGAATGGGAACTGGGAACTAGCGAATCAAATTCGTTAATTGGACAGAGGCTGTGGCCCAATCAGCGAATCACGACTGTATTATACTAGCAAAATTCATGGTAAAAGAAGAAAGTCGAATCGGTAAACGGCGGTTTGACACTTGAATTGTGCATTATGGTCATACCGGACAGAAAGAATTCCGTAGGGTCATAATATAATCCTTATAACTAATTCAGGAAAATAGCCACTTCCTCCTGCGGTCAAGTAATTCGAACTTTGCAGGCGGATAACCAATGCGCCTTCAGTTATCTTCGAAGGCATAAAGTATGGAACATGAAGATGGCAAATACACTTTTCTGGAGATGTTCATATTGTTCAGTGGAGTTTGTAGTCTGAAAATTAGCAGATGAACTGGCTAAGATGAAAGAGATTTTAAAAGCTTTCGTACCAGGTAAGGCTTATTTTTTGGAGATATGGAGGTTATGAGTAAGCTGAACAACTATGTCGAAAAAATCCGTACACCATTCTGCAACGAAGCGCGATCACTCACCATGGTCAGCCACACAGTCCGCATGGTGTACGGATTTTTTCGGCAGAGTTGGTCAGCTTAGTTATGAGCTATCATAGCGATTGAATGTTTATACGTGAGCTTACCATGATACCATTGAATCCGCAGAGATGCGGGAACTCAGTTAAAATTTTTGTCGGTTTGCTGTTAGTTTTCAAAAGATAATCATGGTACGGGAAGGTTTGAGCCATTACATCCGCAATTCTCTTAACAGTATCGCCGTTAGCAGTAAGCGCAGCACACAAATTAACCATTTCCATTACATCAGCATCAACTTGACTTAATGCTTCTGACCTTAAGGAATTTTGAGAATTTGCCAATTGAAGTAATGAAGAGATTTTAAAGGTTATACATAAAAATATCAATGTGAATGATTTCTCCTGGATATGTTGGAACTGGTGTTTTTACTGGGTTGAATTTAGGAGGGTTTCTCTCGTATTTTCCGGTTTTGCAAATCTCACATGTTTTTACGTACTGTTATGTAATCTTTGTTAATTTTGGAAAAAATACTGTTTTATAAGTTGAAATGAATTCTCTCTAGCATTTCTGTGTACAAAGTTATGAATTTTTTAATCTCTTCTAATTGTTTTTCTGGTTCTGATAAATCATGTACAAGTTTTTGCGAGTACCGAACTTTAGGGATTTTCGGATTGTAATTAGATCTGTAGATTTCCTGTATTGTGCCCATTATTGGTTCATCTGTCATCATTCCGTTCAGAATAGCTGGGATTAAATAACTTCTCATTTTTTCCTTCAGGAATTCGACAGTGAATCTTGGCTCTGTGAAAATGTATCTTTTGTAATTTTCGAAAGGGATATTTAATTCGTGACTAGTGTTTTGACCAATTTTGAAAATAAGTTGATTTCGAAAAACGTTAATTGGAGCTTCGGTTGATGGTATGAATGTTGTGTAGGCGTCAATGAGTTGATTTGGATACGTGAGAGTGCGTCTGCTACTACATTTGCTTTTCCCTGTTTGTAGTGCATCGTGTAGTCATGTTCTTCTAGAAATGCTTGCCATCGTTTTAATTTAGCATTATTGTTTTTAGGTGATAATGTAAATGTCAAAGGAAGATGATCAGTATAGATATGCAATTTTGTTCCGTAAATGAAATTTCTTAATGAGTGTAGTGCCCAAACTACGGCTAGCATTTCTTTTTCGATTGTTGCGTAATTTTCTTCTGTTTTGGATAAGGTGCGTGAAATAAAGGCAATGGGTCTTTCTCCATCTGTTGTTAATTTGTTGCGGCAGAGCGCAATCTGTTCACATACCCTCGCCACTGTATTATTACCAGCAACAAAAGTGCCAAATAAATTCAAAGGGTTTTCGAAATTTGGGAATGAAAATACATTTTCACTGACCTGGGGGGTGGTGGATTTTGAGTGGAAATTGGAATCAAAGCGATTGCTCGGCATTTTAGAGCACTTTAATCGCTTTTTATTACTACTGTAACGTAGTTGTGAATTTTTCACATTTATGAACGATTTTGTTGGTTTAATTTGGTGCAGTATTTCACTTCCCGGACTAAGTGCCAAGAATACAAAAGCACCAACTCTCGCTGTGGAGGATAAGTCGAACGAGGATTGCTCTCCTCCATAACTAACACTAAGCACTATGTGGTGTCGGTTATTCATCACCAGAGGTAACAACAAAAGGGCAAAACTCACCTCCCTAGCCAACAGTTAAGGGTTGCTGCAGGAGTAGCAACAACACGAGAAGAACTCGTTTGATGTTGACCTAGTCAATTGGATAAATCTGCCATACCTTGGTGCAGCGGGTGATAAGCACCACTAACAGTGATGTGATTTGGTAAAATTGCACCAAAATGACTTTTTTACATCATTTTGATCGACTTAGTAGGATGCTACATTTCAATTGTAGCATATAGCGAAATATTACTTTCCTTGATTTGTAGTAAATTTGATTTGTTTTTCATATTCATTGCTTTGTGAAAGAAATCAGCAATATTTGTTGAACTCACTCATCTTCGCCACTTTGAAATGAAGGTTAGTCGAAAAAAAACTGAACCAGAGTAATAGTTAACTTAGACTTTTTAAATATTTTGTAAAGAATCAATTAATTCTAAAAAAATGAAAATATTATTGTTCCCACCAAACCCGGAGAAATTGATGTGAAACCCGGAGGACTGGAGATCGCTCCCGAAAACCGGAGTCTCCGGGTCAAACCCGGAGGGGTGGCAACCCTATTCAGAAGCTGGAACGCTTTTCTTGCTTCTTCATCTAGTTGGTATTGCATGGTTTTTGGTTTAGTTTTTTGAAATCTGGCTATGGCCATCCTCTCCTCTTAAAAATTTTGTTAGGGGTTTTGCTGTTTTAGCATAATCCTTAACAAAACGTCTATAGTATCTTGAAAGGCCGAGAAATGCTCTTAGTTCTTTTAGATTCTTTGGTTCGGGGTATTTTTGGATGCTTTCCACTTTTTTCATGTTGGATTTCAAACCGTCTTCTGAAACAATAAATCCTAAGAGTTCAACTTCTGATCTTAAAAATTCAGATTTATCTGACTGTATCTTGAAATTCGCTTTACAAACTGTTTCAAAAACCATTTTTAAATTTTGTAAATGTTCTTCGAAAGTTTTTCAAAATATTATTATGTCATCAATATATACATGGCATATTGTTCCAATATGTTCTCGTAGAACATCGTCCATAACTCTTTGAAAAATTGCTGGTGCATTTTTTAATCCAAAGGGCTTACGAACAAACTCGTATTTTCCATTAATAACGGAAAATGCAGCTTTTTCTATGTCCTTTTTGTTCATTGGTATCTGGTGAAATCCAGATGCAAGATCCAATGTAGTGAAATATTTGTTATTGCCAAGGTTTGCTAGAACTGCAGATGTATCAGGGATAGGGTATTTATCACTGATAGTTTTCGAGTTAATTTTCCTGTAGTCAATAACCATTATATATTTTTTTTTTCTCCAGATGCGTCAAGTTTTTTTGGTACAATCCAAACGGGGGAATTGTAGGGAGATCTGAATGGTTGAATTATACCATCTTTGAGTAGTATATCAATTTGTTTTGCGACTTCTGATTTTAAAGCTTGTAGGTACGGATATGATTTACTATATACAGCGTTGTCATCGGTAGTTCTGATTTCGGCTTTTATGCGTGTGGTGAATGGTAGTTTTTCATCGGCTGGCTGAAATAAATCTTGAAAATTTTCTAAAAATTCTTGTAATAGGATTTTTTCTGGTTTTTGTAAATGTTCATCTCTTATAATTATTTTATTTATTTGTTGAAAGTGATGTTGTTGTAGTGGTGTTATGTGTTTCCCTGGAAGAATCAATTAATCCTTTGAGGTATCAATGACTGCTTTTAATTCTTTCAATGTGTCGTGTCCTATAACAGCATCGAAAGTCTTAAGCTCTGCCATATGGAAAAATTTAATTATGTTAACATTATAAGGATAAAAGAACTTACCTTGTGAGTATTTGGTTAATAAGATATCTCCTCCGACTGATGAGACGGAGAAGGGTTTACTTACCGTGTGATAGATTTTTGTAAACCTAGGATAAATATAATTTTCATTTGATCCAGTATCAACTATAATTTTCAATGGTTTTGTAGGATAACGATAGTATAAGGTGTATGGTAATGTCGAGTTTATTCTAAAACAAAAAAAACTCTGTTTCATGTTCATCTGCATTAGTTTCGGTTACTTGGGATTCTATTAATTGAAGGTATCTTTCCATTGCTTGTTTCCAATCATCTGAAGTGATTTCAACGAGTTCATTTTCATTAGTTGATTCTATTTCTTCTTTAGTAGTTTGTTCTGGGTAAGGGGTTTCATTTGTCGCTATGTTAAATAATCTTGGTCTTTTCAAAGGGGGATTTTGATACGAATTGATTGGTCAACTTCCATCGGCTCTGGTTTTTGGAAGTTATTTCTTGGTGGAATTTTAGGTTTTGGGTTAAAAGCTTGTTGTTGTTGGAAAGGTCTGGGATTGAAAAATTGTGATTGCGGGAAAGGTTTGGGATTATACATATGTTGCTGTTGGAAGGGTCGTGCAAACATTTGCTGTTGTTGGAAAGGTTTTTGATACATTTGTTGCTTTTGCACAAATGATTTTATTGGGATTAATTGGGGGATTGGTCTTGGAGATAGTCTTGGTGGTATCCTGGGTGTAGTTAAAGGAATCATATTTCTTGGTCCTTGCGGTGTTTCTGGTATTCTTGCTTTGGTCAAGTTTTTCCTAAATTCTATGTTTTGGAAGGAAATATAATAGGCGTATGCAGAAGCCAATGAATCAGGTCTATGATTCTTCAAGAATTTTCCAATATCACCATCAAGTCCTCTGACGAAAGCGTCAAGGGCCTTGTCATTAAAAGTTTCAATCATTGCTTTAGAAGCTTCGGGGTGTGTAAATCGTGTGTCGCTCTTTATTTGATTTGCCAAGTGTAAGCAGAAGTCCGGAGCAGTGTGTCCCCTGTGGAGAAGGTAGTCACGAGCACAACCCAACGCGTTCGACAAGGATGGATTAAGGTAGCTATCTTAGACTACCCAACGCGTTCGATAAGGATGGACTAGTCGAAGGTGGTGACGGGAACGATTGAGGGGCGCCGTAGCAGACAACCAGAAAACGGAAGCCAACCTGTCATGGAATAAGCATAAGCAACTAGAAGAGAGAAGAAGGCGTAGGGAGTGGAGTCGGAGCAGTCAATATCCGGCTCACTTCAAAATTCAAGCGAAAACAGGACACAGTCGGGACATCACAGTCCGGCTACGGCCATATGATTATATATAAAGTACTTCGGTAGGAACACTACACTCTGACCGATGATGCAAGAACAAGAAGCAGGCTGCACAGTAGACTGCCCAGAAAAATAATATTTTTTTGAAAACTCAATCGGCCCACCCCTGACCCTTGATACCGGACCAACGCTCCTAAAGTTTGTATGGGATTTTTCGACAATTTATTTGGAGAAAACCCACTATTTCGCATTTTTACCGCTAGGTAGCACTGTATGCATCGTATCATCACTGTAAGTGAAAATAAGACAGATATTTTAATTGTCTATAACTTTGTCGAAGACTACTAGTCAATCCGGCTTTGTTAAAAGAAGTTATTGAACTTTTAACGAAGGGATGTCTGAGTCAGTTTTGCATGGGGCCTAGCAGCGCATGCTTTTGTATCAGTACTTGATTCCTACGAACTAAACATTTTTCTGAAATAACGGTTAGGTTTAGCTCAATAGTATGTTCAAAAGAATTATAGTAAATAATACGAGTCATATTTTGATTAGAAAATTTAGTTCCATCTGTGACCGCATAGAGGGCGCCAACACTAACTTTTCATAGAAGAGAGATAGAAGATCGACATGTTCGAAAGAATTACTGAAAAATGCCCGTTCTACAACTTTGTAGAGGACACCTAATTTCTATCTCTCTCCGTTGAAAAGTTAGTGTTGGCGCCCTATATGCGGTAGCATGTGGAAATAAAATATTTTTAATCGCAACATGACTCGTATTATTTACTATAATTCTTCTGAACATACTATTGAGCTAAATTTAACCCTTATTCCACAAAAATATTTTGTTCGCGGGAATTGGGTACTGATACACAACCATGCGCTACTTGGCCCCATACAAAACTGACTCAGACATCACTTCGTTAAAAGTTTAATAACTTCTTTTGACAAAACCGGGTTTGTTAGTAGTCTTCGACAAAGTTGTAGATAATTAAATTATCTTTCTTATTTTCACTTACAGTGTTGATATCATGCATACAGTGCCGCTTGATGGTGAAAATGTGAGGTAGTGGTTTTGCTCCATGTAAATTGTCTAAAAATCCCATGCAAACTTCAGGAGCGTTGGTCCGGTAGCTAGACTTGTCCGATTTCCTTCAAATTTGGAGCAGGTATTCCTGGTGGGACTAGAAATCAAGTCAGGGGTGGGCCGATAGGGGTCATTTTTTTCTTGTCACTCTACTGCACAGTCGAGACACTACAATCCGACTGATGTCGGGTCAATACATATACATTGCCCCAGTCGGAACTATTATAACCTCCGGCCGCGGTGAATTACCGAAAGACGACACGACTGGAGAAAATCTCAAGCCCAGTCCACCGCACCAATAATGAAGCACTAGACGCAGTCGGAATCCCAAAACCGATTTTGCGCTGAAAGAAAGCCCATCGTCATGTTAGACACTGGTGGTCGGACAATCCGATGTAATAACAAAAGGAAGGCACAGTCAGAAACGTCAAATTCTGACTGATACGAAGGGTCACAAACGTAAATGAAATTAATCGAATGCCAGGTGGGAGGACAGCAGAAATCAATACGCCAGGAAGGCGGAAAACAGCAAACCATAATGAAGACGTCGAGACAAGAGAAGGTGCCTCGAGATCGAACTCCCGAAAATCACTATCGACCCGAGAGAAAGCAGCAGCTCACTGGTGGCGACACTGGTGAAAACATCGGTAGAAGCACAACACGAGTCGCGAGAAGGACAACAGGGGTGCACACTAGGACCATCGTAAAGTTAGGATATTAAAACAAAAATGAAAAGACTATGAAAGAAAATTGTAAATATTCTGTTTTTTGCTAATAGTAATAAGAAACATAATTTTGTAATGGCAATCTTAGGTATTAGGACGCAATAGACTTTTAACACATTCCTTTTTATTTAGTAACCTACTCAATCGCCTTGATGATGCGTCTCTCCGAGGCAACATCAAGCTCAGTAAGTAAGGGGGCATGCTGCGCCCATAGTTTTTGGCCAGAATCAACTCTGGCAAAATTTCACCAAGTGATGCACCATGGAAGCTAATTTGCTGGGTTACATCACCAGCTATAGCCTTAACCTGAGCTGATATTTTGATGTACTAGCGCTTTTCAAGCCATATGCTTACAAAGTCGACTGAACAATTTGTTTAGTTAAACAAAACTTTTTGGTGCTAGCCGCGATGGCGACGTTGTTGCAGAAAATAAGGACTTCCGAGTGTGAATCATAATGAACTACGGATTCATCCACCGGGGTCTTTACTCTCGCGAGCAAAGAAAAATGTTTTGTTTTGGTCTGAGACTCTCTCAGAGAAAAGTCTACACAGACGAAATGATAAAAGTCTTTTGGGCCAAATTGTAGGAAGTCAGTGGGTAGAAGGTAATTGTGAGGAGCAGTGATCTGCTTAATCGGAAATAAGCCACTCAGGGATTTAGAAAAAGAATTATTTTGAGCGTAGATTAAGCTGAAGCGAAAGTGATTTGGACGGTGATCATTCTGTGCCTAGGTTTCGAAGTAGTCAATGGTAATTACGCGTAACAGACGCGTGACGTGCAGAATGGGTATAGGCAATAAACCTAAGAAAGTTTAGGTTCATAATTGTGTTTGTGTGTTAACTCATTTGATCGATAAACTATCACCTGCAAGTTTGATAATCAGTGGCCACCGTCGGCCACGTCTGTACACATGTATGATTTCCAGCGTGTTTTATAAAAAAATGATTTTGGGGTTCATGTGTCACAAAACCCTAACTTCCCGCTTTATATTTAAAATCAAATTAACTCAGCTAATTTATTGAGTTTTTTTTTCAATTAAGATGATATTTTACATACAACTTTGTTAGTAAATAATAGCGATTCAGGTATTTACTAATACAATAAGATTTCTGAATCAAAAGGTCTAATATCCCAAACTTCCTGTATTTCACCAATAATGAAACAATTTTTGGATCAATTACTGAGTGTTTCAACATTAAAAATATTGCATTGCATGTACATTTATTGAAGAATAGTCGAGATAATACCAAACATAGTTGAAATACTGTAATACGAACGACAAAATGTCCAAAAACCCCAACTTCCCGTATTCTGCCCAAGATAAACATACTTTTATTAGCTTTCTGACGTTTGTTTACGTTATAATCGGTACAATTCATGTATGATTTCCAGCGTAAATCAGAGATGTAAACTGTTTTATAAAAAATAGATGATTTTGGTGTTTAAGTATCACAAATCCACAATTTTCTGTTTTATATTTAAAATCAAACCACCTCAGTTAATTTCTGAGATTTTTATTCAATTAGGATGATATTTTACATACGACTTCGTTAATAAATAATAGCGATTCAGGAATTGATTAATACAATAAGATTTCTGATTTAAAAGATCCCAATTCCCCAACTTCCCGTATTCTGCCCGAGATGGAAATACTTTCATTAGCTTCCTGAGGTTTTGCCTTTCTCATATAGAAAGGTTATGCAATCACTCTGAAAAACGTCAACCTAATCCCGGCCCGAAGGGCCGAGTGTCATATTCCATTCGACTCAGTTCGTCGAGATAGGAAAAAGTCTCTCTGTGTGTATGTGTGTGTATGTGTGTGTATGTGTGTGTATGTATGTGCGTATGTGTCAAATAATGTCATTCATTTTTCTCAGAGATGGCTGGACCGTACAACCTTCCCATCGGCTGCTATTGAATTTTGGATCGATCGGAATTCTGGTTGAAAAACGTCAACTTAATCCCGGCCCGGAGGGCCGAGTGTCATATCCCATTCGACTCAGTTCATCGAGATCGGAAAAAGTCTGTATATATGTGTATGTATGTGCGTATGTGCCAAATAATGTCACTCATTTTTCTCAGAGATGGCTGGACCGATTTGCCCAAACTTAGTCTCAAATGAAAGGTGCAACCTTCCCATTCTGCTACTGAATTTTGGATCGATCGGAATTCTGGTTCCTGAATTACGGGTTTAAGAGTGCGGCCACACAGAAATTTCTCATATAAACTATAGGAAAAATTAAAAATAGAATTTTTATTTTTGATGCTAAATGTTTTCAAGGTGCATGAAACGTCGAGATTTGATGCAAACTCGAAAAAAAATTTGACGACGATTCACTTTTTTGGATTTTGGCACTTTTTTGCCTTTCTCATATAGAAAGGTTATGCAATCACTCTGAAAAACGTCAACTTAATCCCGTCAACCTAATTTTTTCTGACTCGCTTAAGGTTTCTGGATTTAAACAGGGGCGTAGTTGATGGTTTAAGGATGGTTTAAAAATCTTCTTAAATCACCCCTCAGACCACCACCCCGTCCAGCCCTCATACCCCTCCCCTTCAACCCCATCATCTTTATACCACCACTATATCACAAAGCATACCAATTTAAGCTGGGGAGTCGTTCGTTCATGGGACTTTCGTCCTCCTCACATACCCACCCCCGCATGACAAAATGAGATAGCAAGCAGATAAAATTGATCTAATGCTGATTAGGCTAATGGAGTACGATATTTTTTTGTTTCAAGTGTTTCACCGTCGACACGTAGCTCATCAAGTTCGTGGCTGGCAAGCCATTGTGTATAAGTGCAAAGTGTACTAAGAATGTAATGGACATTTCCACAATTATGTTGAACATAAAAAGCTTCCGTGCCATAGTTTAGAGAAATGAGAAGGGCACAATTGTACCGCTAGGAGGATTAAAACAGGTTTTTTACGTATTAATTAGTACAAGTCATGTACGATTTCCTGCGTGGATCAGATATATAAGGTTTTTTTATTAAAAAATAGGCGATTGTGGGGTTTAAATACCCCAAAACCCAAACTTTCCGTATTTTGTCCAATTTAAGAATGAAATCATTTGAATTCTCAGATTTTTTTCTTCCAAAAATGGTACAAGTGATGATTTTCCGAAGAGGTGTTTCAAAGGTACTGATTTAAATGTATTTTTTCTTCGTTTTTTTTTTCATTGTGTGATGTGTGACGAGGGGGAATATTGTGACAAAATGCTACGAGGGGAAGGGAGGGGTTGAAATTCGTCGAAAAAAAGCTACGTCATTTGTGTACGGCCCCAATGGGTAGGGTTACGATATGGGTCGAGCTAACTACCCGAGCAGAGTCTGATAACAAATTGAGAACTAAACTTGATGTTGTGATGTAGTAGAGAATGATTGCTCAGGTTGTTATCATTTTAGTCGTTTTAACGGTTAAAAGATCAAAATCGAAAGAAGAAAAATTGCACTATTACATCAAACAGAAAACTATTTATGCTATCAGTGAAAGCAAATTGAAAACTCATTGAGATGGTGAAATATTTCATTGATAACAAAATAATTAATCAATTTGATGTTTGTCAAAGAAATAGAAACAAACATTTTTTTCTAAAAATGTAATCACATCAAAATGAGATCAAAATATGATGTCATATCTGAAAAAGTTTAAACTGATATCAAAATAAGATTTCAATTTGATGCTTGATATCAAAATATGTTGTCTATTGGCTGTAATTTTGATGCTGGACTTTGCTCGGGTAGGGCTCAACATTTTAGATACGCACAAATTTTAATCTTTTATGCGGAACGAGTACCTAAATAAATCGAAATCAGCAAGAGATTGTGTCGGTGTAAATACGCCGAGTTTCAAGGTGTTCCACGAAGCTCAAAACAATCGGCTTTCCAAATATGAGAACCGTCGATTTGTTTTTTGTCAGATTATAAACTCTAGTGTCGCAAAAAGCAACGCGGTACTAGATTCATCGCAACGGCATACTGACAGTTGTGGTGTGCAAAGCAGTACACAGTGCACTGCATAATTTAAATATATCTGTTGGCTACTGCTATCGTCTCCGCTTTGACGTTCGACCAGAGAATGAGCCAATCAGCCAGGCAGATCCATTGAAAGGAGACATCACGAGCGCATGGCTGCTTGATACCTAGACCTGTCGTCGTCCCCACCCCAGCGGTAGCAGTGATCAAATGCAGCACTCATCGCAGCGCATTTTCAACATGCCTGATTGCTACTGCTGTTCTTTACGGCCCGACGTTCGACGGGAAAATGAACTCGCTCGAGGAATGATATCCTTTAAATAGTTGAGGATGATGTCATTCATAGAAGCATAGTGTCCTGGGTGCTCAAATCTGTCGTACAAGATGCTATAGGCACTGTTGTGACCTCACCAATAAGCGTTCCACCGAAATCTTCCTTTATCCTCACCCGCGGAACATTCGTTCTATTAAACAGGCTAGTTGATATCCGGGGACAAACAACGGCTCCAAGTAAGTCCACAGGTAAGTAATACACAGTTATTTTCACGGCAAACACTGTTTTTATTCTGCACCCTTTTTCTATTTAATCTTAACTTTATTATAAATATAACTAACTTATTCTTAGCAAAATTTACTTTTCCCTAGCACAAAATTACTATGGTGACCGATTGCAATGTGTGTGTACAAAGAGTCCACCTACCAGACGTTCTTGATATCGCAAAATTGGCCTACCTAGCTGTTCGATGCGGATTGCCTAGTGTATAAAAGTTATCGTTTCCTATCTCTACACACTAATCGTAAACATTGCCGGCCACCTAAATTTGTGTTTTGCTAATTTACAAATAATATTTAATTTTATGATTTAAACTATAAACAAATCTGAATATTTCATCTCGTTTAGGCTGTCATCTCCTGTGCTGTTGCGCTGATTTCGCAATTAAATGGAAGTGGGCAAATTTTGCAGGTTGGTCTTGTGTACACTCCATTTCTGGTACGAATTGTAACCACACGAACGACGTTGTCATCTCCTGGTGAAACGGACACAACTTTGACAGGCGGCCAAGCGATGGATGGTTTGTTCTCATCTAAAAGAAGAACTATTTGTCCTACATGGATGTGTACGGGTGATGTTGTTGATTTTCGTTGGTTGTTTAGTTCCGTCAGGTACTCCTTTCTCCATCTTTTTCAGTGACGTTGTATTTGACTCTGCAACAATTGATGGTGACGTAAGCGGTTTACTGGGACGCTTGAATAATACGTATTGGGCAAGCAGGCAAGAGATGATCAGATGTGAAAATGACCCGGAGTCAACACATCCAGTTCAGTTGGATCTTCAGAGAGTGGTGTAAGTGGGCGCGAATTCATGTTTTCTTCGATCTGCGTGAGAACAATGGCGAAATCTTCAAAAGACAACTGAGTTCCGCCAATCGTCTTCAGGAGCGAACTTTTTGCTGTTTTTACTGCTGCTTCCCAGAGGCCTCCAAAATTCGGTGCTTTTGGTGGAATGAAACGCCAAACTATCCCACGATGACTGCATTCGTCAGTGATGATTTCCTTGTTCCGTTGATTGTTGATCATGTCGTACATTTCTGAGATTTTGTTCTTCGCCCCCTGGAATTTTTTCCCATTGTCGGAGTATATTTCGTCTGGCATTTCTCGCCGGGCGATGAACCGACGGAAGGCTGCTATGAAGGTATCTGTTGATAGGTCGCACACAAGTTCAAGATGGACTGCTTTTGTGACGAAGCAAACAAATACGGCTATGAATACTTTACGTGAGGCTGCACGCCGGTGGGTGGGTTTAAGGTATACCGGGCCGCAATAGTCTACATCCGAAGTAGCAAACGGAGAGCTGGAGACTGTTTGAGCCTTAGGCAGTTGACCTTGAGGTGGAGTTGCGGGTACAGGGTGGTGACAGAAACAGTTATGACAAACGACATTTACCAGATCTCTTCCCCTTACAGGCCAAAACTCTTGACGAATAGCATACAACGTCATGCGAGGACCAGCGTGAAAATTCTGGGTGTGAAAATGAACTGCGATGAGGCGAGATAGTGGGTGCTTGCTTGGTAAGGCTATGGGATAATTGGTATGGTAGTTCTCATTGGAATGTTGAATCCGACCCCAGAGACGAATGACTCCATTTTCGTCAAGAAACGGCCGCAGCAGCTTTAATGTCGACTGGTGTGATACGGTTTTGCTCAGTTTCAAATCTTTTAACTCCTGGGCAAACTCGTTCTGTGGAACTCCTTTGGCCAACGCTTCTTTAGCTTTGTGCAATTCTTTTGTGGAAAGGAACGTATGGTGCTTGTAAGATTTCGTACGACAGCGGTGGACAAAACGGAACATGTATGCGGTGACGTGAACCAGGTACCAAAAGGACGAGAATCGCTCGAATATCGGGTCTGGTGCTAGAGCATTTTGCGCCACTGCTACCGTCTTTCTCCGCTCCAGTATGCTTTCATGTAGCGCATCCAGCGTGGAATTTCGAGGCCAGTGATTTTCGTTTAGAAACTATGAAGGACCACACCGCCAATTATTGTTGTGTATGAATTCATCAGGTTAAATAACACGTGAGATGTGATCAGCGGGATTCTCGGATCCTTTGACATGATTCCATCTGTGGCCGTGCGTAAGCAACTGAATCTCAGACGCGCGAATACCGACGAATGTTTGACATGTGTTGGGCGACGCGCGTATCCAATGCAAGGTAACCATTGAGTCCGACCAGAACCAGCAAGGATTTTCCTCCATCCTCAGCGCTGCAGAAACCTTAGAGTAAAGCTTAGCCCCCAACAGTGCAGCATACAGCTCCAGCCGTGGTAACGATAGTCGTTTCAGTGGTGCTACGCGAGATTTCGACGCGAATAACTCCACTCTGACTTGCCCTTCCTTGCCGGTAGATCGAGCATAGATGCATGCACCGTATCCGACTTCTGATGCATCGCAGAAAACGTGAAACTGGATTGTTCGCATATCTGGTAGAAATATGAAACGGGGCACCTTAAATCCTTGCAATAGTTAAAGTTGCGTGTAGAAATCCGACCATTGTGACACGTTATCCTGCGGAACTGGATCGTCCCAGATACAACAGAGACAACAGAAGACACTAGCCTCAAAGGATCATAAAGTTTCGCGATTGCTGAAAAGATTTTCCGTTTAGTCCAATGCCCACCATGATCTACTGGTTGTACGTCGATGCAGAACTCATCTGGTACTGGCTTCCATGCAACTCCTAGACTCTTTACCTTCTAATCCGACTCAAAATGAAGCATGGCTGCTTCGTCTAGTACCTCTGATGGTAAATCCTTCAGTGCTTCCACTTCCTCAATTGAAAGCCGCCTTCTGACATCAGTGATTGAACTTCATCACGCAGCTTTAAAGCCTGCTCAGTAGAGTCTGCCCCGGAAAGAAAATCATCCATGTAGAAATCTTCCGAAACAGCTCGCGCCTGCCGGTTTCGTATACACCTCCAAAATCCATCGTGATCTGCTTTAGCACTCGGGTTGCGAGAAAAGATGAGGGTGCCAACCCATAGGTAACAGTCTGAAGTTTGTAGATTTTAACAGGATGATGGATTAAAGCGCCATAAAATCCGCTGTAGAGAAGTATCTTCCGGGTGTATGCGGATGTGTCGGTAAATTTTCTCCACATTAGCGACCAATAACACAGCGTACTTCCGGAATCGAAGTATGAGGTCGAAGAGTTCGTCCTGGATCACCGGTCCGGTTAGAACGGCATCATTCAGAGAATGGTTCGTAGATGTCATGGCGGATCTATCGAACACAACCCGTACCTTCGTCGTTGTGCTGGATTCTTTGAAGATGTGGAAGATAGCAAACCGTTCCAACGGCCTCAGGAACCTCGTCTGCGCTTCCAACAATTTTCATGTGCCCCAAGTCGATATATTCCTGCATGAAGTCATCGTAGTGTTTGCGTAAACTGGCATCCTTTTCAAGCCGTCTTTCGATTTGTTCGAATCGTCGCAAAGCCGTGCCCTTCGATTTGCCAACCATCTCATTAAAACCCACTTGCTTTGTATATTGTGCCACGTAACGTCCCGATTTCCATTTCTTCCTGTGAGCGCAACGGTTTTTCTTGAAGCTCTTCGATAATCCAAAACTTCTCAATTGCCTTATCTAGAGGATCCGCCAAAGCCAAGTGACAGCTTACCTTCCCGGAGTCTTCACAAAGGTTCGTTTCGCCTGCAGCCACCCAACCAAACACAGTATTAACGAATGCTGGCAATTCTTTATCGATCTTATGGATTTGTAGCCGGCCACCATCAACCAGATGGAAATCATAGAAAATCTGTGAACCTAGCACTAGGTCGATAGCACCAGAAACGTAGAATTCGGGATCAGCCAGATCTATTCCCTGTGGTGATTTCCAGTTAGCTAATGGAAGAGATGTAGATGGCTGGTTATCTGTAACCTGTCCCAAAACCAAAAAATCCATCGACAAAGAGAAATCTGGAATTCTTGAAACGATGTTTGCCGAAATTTCGTAAGCTACTTGCCGCCGAAATTGTCCTATTCTGATTATCTCCACTCTTTTGTCGCGTCTTGGTATTTTTAGAAGCTGACAGAGCCATTCCGACATCAACTTGGCCTGTGATCCAGAATCCAGCAACGCCCGTGCGTATTGACTCCTTCCCCAATTGTCTTTAATTGTCAACATCACCGTTAGCAAAAATACGTGCGACCGCCATATTTGAAGAGATAGCCGCTACCGAATTAGACAATGACCCACCAGAATTCGTTGAAATATAGGAAGTTGGCAGGACAGGTGCGCTGTTGGCTAGATTCGCTGTCGAAGTTGTAGCTGAGCCGAATCCAGGAAATCTAGGATGAAGAAGAGTGTGGTGTTTCTTGGAACAGGTCCGACATCGATACTTGGAAGGGCAATCTCGCACCAGATGATTCCGTCCCAAACAAATATTGCACAGCCGTTTTGAATTCGTTAAGTGTAGCTTCTCGTCAACCGGTAAATTGTTGAACAATCAAACAATCAATTAAATGGTGTATTGCCGCCAAAACAATCAATTAAATCGTGTATACCTGCATGCTGTCGTAAAGCTTTGAGACCATCAAGTGCGTCAGCATGGATCCCCAACCGCTCGTTACATCTCCTAACTGATCTAAAATTCCGCTCAAAACAAGTCATTCCGCTCAAAACAATGTATTCCGCTCAAAACAATCAAACAAATCGTGTATTGCCGCCGCGGAAGCCTTCTTCATTTTCGGGTACTCGAACGTCGCATTCAAATGACGTTTTTTAAAAGATAACGGTTGGAGTATCGCGAGATCAAGCCATCCCAAGCAATCCTATAATTCGCATCACTCATCGGAAAGGAATCGACCAATCTAAGTGCATCCCCCTGAGATAAGCCCGTAAGTAGTGAAATTTTTGAATGTTACTCAATTGTGGGGAAGAATCTATCAGGGCTCTGAATGTATCATGAAACGGAAGCGATTTTTCCTAATTGCCGTAAAATTCAGGCAAATTTATTTGCGGCAGTCGCACATTTGTATGTGCGCTGGCAGGATCAAGAGAGTCGCTAGAGTCTTGTGTTGTAGCCTCGAATTGAGCACGTATTCGCCGATGATCTTTAGCATTACTCTCGAATTCCTCGCAGCTTTCGATCTCCGACTGCACTTCCTCAAATTCGTTCCATTTGACTTCCAGTTTCTCTAACCGGAACTTGATTTGATCCTCGTCCAAATTCTCACTGCTTTTCAGATACGTTTCCGCCCGACGAAGATACTCGACGATACCTCCCTGTGTATGTAGCTTCATTTTCAGCTTCTTTCCCATAGCAGGCGTGGTGCAAACACCTTCCGCGGCCAATTTATTTTAGATAGAGAGGTATTCACCTGGTAAGCCTGTCTTTGAGGACTTGTAAGTTGAATTCCCAGCCAATGCCATGATATTCGCCCTACTCAAGGGTAAACACGACGGCTATACGATATCAGACACGTTCGCAGTTTCCGTCACCAAGTTTCGACCCGAACGATAGCCTTGACACCAGTGCTAAACTCCGCTCGCTCTAGCAGTCTACTGTATAAATAACACAAGAGAAGCACCTTCCAACTGACGGTATAATTAGGACCTGTCTAAAATTGCCTTGTACAATATTAGCAGGATGTACACAACTGAACCCGATTATCTAGCAACAATTTCCAACAAATCTGCAAGGTACATCCGTGATTTCCATCAGCTAACCATAACAAATGCTTCCAAAGTGTTAATGAAAGATGTCCTGATTCCGAAATTGCCTGCTCCTTATCCGAAATATCGGCCACCAATACTTGTCGAGCGTTGCGATGGAAAAGTGAAAAAGAAACCGGTAGAAACGAAAGCGATTGTAATTTTCTTGGACAGGTACTCACCTTGTGAGCCTATCAAAGAGGACTTGAATCCAAAATTTGCTTGGTTTCTCCGGGTTGAAACTTCTATAAAAAGGCAATGGCCGTGTCCAGCACAAATCCCTGTTTGATTATGATAGCGACTGGTGAAATAGAAAAGCTGCTGGCAACGATCCTATTATTACCAGAGCTGCAAATTTTCAACAGGTAGTTTTGATCTTGAAGGAAAGACAAATCTCAAATCATGCCCTACTATGTTCAATTTGCAGTCTTTAGTTGGCATCATTCATTCAAACAGCCGAGCTGCTCAATCATTTTCCAATCATTTTCAATTTTGTATCGTTAATTTGAGACTAAGTTTGTCAAAATCGGTTCAGCCATCTCTGAGAAAAATGTGTGACAGTTTTGGTCACATACATACACAGCCGCACATACACACACATGCATACACAGGGGGCAGCAGGGAACTCCGCTAGCGAATGACGGATCTCAATAGTAGCATGTCTGTAATAACATACGTACCTGGAACTATTGAGAACCAGAGCTACAGGTCCAAAGCCCTGGTAAACGAGGATGGTTGTGATGATCTGAGCCGCGGTCACCACGTAAAGCAAAATAGGTCATAACCCCAATTCCAAGGCGTGAAGCGACCCGTGCCGAGGGATGAGTGATCGAGGGGGTGAAGAAGATGCTCGATCGTTAACGGAGCCTGTGGGGTACCTGGGCAACCCCCACAGTAAGCGTCCCTTACCACATTACTGCGGAGCTCTGGCGTGTCGGACTTTTCTTTCTCGCGCTACTCGTGGGATTAATGTGTGAAGTAAATAAAAATAAACAAAATAAACAAACGGTGCCGAACCCCTTTGCTAGAGGTGGTTTGGCGAGGTCTCCTCCCCGTGGGGAGAGTAGTGAAGCGACAAGTGCTGTATCCGACAGCACCAGTGACCCCCCAGCAGTGGTAGAAAATAGCCCTACCAACGCGCTGGACGGGCCACTATCCGCGATGCGTAAAGTGGTGGAGCAGCTCGATGTAATAATCGAGTTCACTAGCGCAAAGCAAAATATAAGCAAGGAGTTGAAGCAGCCTTCTGGTGCTCCGGAAAGCTGTTCGTGTCGCAAGACAGGAACAGCAGGCTTACGCCAAGAGGGTGGAATGTCGGGAGAAGTCCGACAGAGGAACCCAGACAGTGCACAGTGAGACGAGCCCGGACTTAAGTCCATATATGAAGGTTATGCGATATTCTCACTAGTATTTTTCTCGTATCAGCTGAGCCATCAGAGACATTTTCGCGAGATTTTAGGTGATTTGAATGCAAAATGAATTTTTGACAGCTTTTTGAAGGGCATAACTCAAGTGTTTTTGGCATTATTTGACAATAGGAACTACATGCGGTTATTCTCGTTTTTCAAAGAAACGGTTGATTTTATGAATAGCATTACTTCACCAAAATTATCTGTGTGATAAAATTACATCGTAAAATCGCCAAAAATAAGTCACTAGTTGGTTTAGTTAGTGTTTAGATAACTGTTCGTCACGATTTTTTTTATTGAATTCGAACTTCTAAAGCGAAACTCAACTTTCAAATAGCATTTAGAGCATGATCTACAAGGGTTTTACTAGTGATCAAGAGTAAGAAGCCGAGTTGGAAGTATGGTTATTAAGTGGTAAAGGAATTAAGAATGTTTAAAAATCAGTAAATATTTTCAACCATTGAAATGTGTCATAAAATGTTTCATGAACTATTTTTGCTAACTTACGCAATAACTGTCAAGTTGGGTGAACACAGTTGAGTTCTTGTCATTTGGTGAGACTATTTTATACGAGTTTGCATGGCACTGATATAGCTTAAGGGTACGCGATATTTTCCAATTAAAATAAGACCATTTTTAAATGAACCATGTACGCGAAAAAAGGATTTTGGATTTATTTTTATTTAAGGTATGAAATAAGCAATCTAAGTAACTTAAAACACACCTGCGAAAACAAAATCGTTAACCATCTTGTTGAGTTGTGATTGTAAATCAATATTCCACTAAGACGCTCAAAATGTTTGTTTTGAAAATGAAATAAAATGTAGTTTTCATACCAAGTAACCCACTAATAAATAAAACATTCCAAAATTAGTCGATCACATCTTATTTGATCCTTAAAAATAATATAGTCATTTCTGAAGCACCATAATGAGATGTCAATCAATTCGTTTCCATACGGAAAATAAATTCCAAAATTACAATTGAAAGAAATAATTATAAAAGACAAAATATTTACTTTTGAGCCACTCTAATAAGTAGTAAAGTTAATGTCTATTTTTATAACCAACATAAGGATTCAGCGCACAAAAATGTCTTTAAAAAATTTTTGAACCTTCACAACAAAATAATTATTTTTGAGCCACCCTAATGTATAATGAATTTTTTTTACAAATGTTAATATCGAAAACGATTTAGCACACAAAAATTAATATACACAAATTTTAAGAACGATTTAGAAAAAAAAAATATTTTTGAGACACCCTAATGAATAGTAAATGTTTATTTTTGAAATGTTTCAATATCGAAAACGAATTCAACGTACCAAAATTACATAAAAACGTCCTATATGAATCGATACGGAAAAGTTTGGACTTTAGTCCACATTTTGTTCTAAGTCGTGCTACTTGCAGTGGCCTCCAAGAGGAAGGGAAGAGAGAAGGCCGACATAGGTACTCAGACAGGGGCCTTCCCCTTCCTCTTCTAGGGAGCAGCCATGTCGCTCGAAGCAGCGGCTGAGTTCCCCTCGAAGGGCAAAGGCAAGGGCAAGCGCAAGACGTCGAACGCGAAGCGCCCTAGGAAGTCACCAGGCGAAAAAACCAACACCACACGGCGTGCAACCGTTACGTCCAAACGCCGTTTGGTAGAGGTAAACCGGGGCGAGAATTACCCCGCTGGGCAAAGAGAAGGTACCAGCAACTCGGTGCAACCGGGGCAGGGGGGGGGCGTAAACCCCTGGACTCTGGTCACCAAGAAGAAGCCGGCCCCGACACCGGATGCACCGCGGCCCGCGAAGAAGGTCAAGGACAGAGGCGAGGCCTTGTGGTTAAAAACCGACAAGGACAAATACGCCGACGTCCTAAAGTCGATGAGGGCGGCCGAAAGCCTCTCGGCCCTCGGGCAAGACGTCCTCAGCGTAAGACGCACGAACACAGGCGGTGGTGCTTCTGGTGCTGAAGCGAGGCGCACAATCTAGTGCGGTGTATAAGGCCAAAGAGGTCCTGGACAAAGACGCCCAGGTCAGGTAGTTAGGGGCGGAAATGACTCTCAAGTACAAGCATCTGGACGAGTTCACGACCGCAGACGATGTCGTCGCAGCCGTCAAGGAGCAATACGACGTGACAATCGAGCGGGCCTCTGTGCGTTTGAGAGGGGGACCCTCCGGCACCCAAGTAGCCTACCTCAGGCTACTGAAGGCGGATGCCAAAAAGGTTACCGTGAAAGGTAAACTGAACCCAATTATCATACCCCAGCCGCCTTCAGTGGATAGGTGCTATCGGTGCCTTGAGTCCGGCCATAAATCTTACGAATGTAAGGGCACAGACAGGAGCAAACTATGTCGTCGCTGCGGCGAGGAGGGGCATAAGGAGCGGGGTTGCACTAAGGCGCATAAATGTCTTATCTGCACCGCTAAGAAGCAAGCCCGTAATCATGCTATGGGTGGACCTTCGTGTCCCTTCGGTAAGGCAAATAAGAAGAAGCCGTGAACGTTACACAGCTAAATCTTAACCACTGTGCAGCAGCCCAACAGCTGCTATGGCAGTCGGTCTCGGAGTCGAGGACAGATGTCGCCCTCCTATCAGACCCGTACAACATCCCTGCCGGCAACGGCAATTGGGTGGCGGACGGGTTTGGAATGGTGGTAATCTGTACAACGGGACGGTTCCCGGTTCAAGAGGTAATACACACCTCCGCCGAGGGTGTTGCGATTGCCAAGATCAATGGTGTGTTCTATTGTAGCTGCTACGCTCCACCAAGGTGGCCCATAGAACAGTTCAACCAGATGATCAACAGGCTCTCATCAGACCTAGTGGGCCGGAAACCGGTAGTTATAGCGGGAGACTTTAACGCTTGGGCAGTAGAGTGGGGCAGCCGCTGTACAAATAGCAGGGACCAAGCGCTAATGGAGGCGCTTGCGAAACTCGATACTGTGCTGGCTAACAATTGCTCCGCTAGTACATTCCGTAGAAACGGGGTGGAGGCGTGGATTGACGTAACGTTTGCCAGCCCGAGTCTTGTTCCAGGCATGGAATGGAGGGTAGACGAAGGCTACACCCATAGCGATCATTTAGCAATCCGCTTTAGGATCAACTATGGTGTGTAACATCCGAGGGCGGGAGATCCCTGTCAGGTACGCGGGTGGGAGTCCAATCACTTAGACAACGAAGCTTTCACCGCGGCCCTGGGACTGGAGGCCAACACGGATAGTCGAAGCGGGGATGCGCTGGTAGCTATTCTACCACCCGTGTGCGACGCCACTATGCCGAGAAAAACACTGCCAAAAATCGGCAGATGCCCGGTATACTGGTGGAGTGCCGAGATTGTAGCTCTACGATCAGCCTGCCTCAGAGCTAGACGTAAGATGCAAAGAGCCCACACCGAGGATGCAAGAGAGAACCGCCGTGAATTGTTTCGAGCTGCGAAATGGACCTTAACAAGGCCATTAAAAGCAGGAAGAGAGCGTGTTTCGACAACCTGTGAGAGTACGAACGAGAATCCGTGGGGTGACGCCTACAGGATCGTGATGGCCAAGACCAAAGGGGGCTCATCACCCCCAGAACGGTCTCCGGACCGGTTGGCGACGATTATCGAAGTACTCTTCCCGTCACGAGCCACAAGCCCCTGGCCACCTGCACTACGAGACAGTGCGGGCACGGCCGAAATGGTGGCTCCAGTGATGAATGAAGAACTACTCGCAGTGGCTAAATCCCTAGCAATGAACAAAGCTCCAGGGCCGGATAGAGTTCCAAACAACGCTCTCAAGGCAGCGATCATAGCGAACCCGAACATGTTCAGGCTAGCTATGCAGATATGCCTTGACGAGTGCCGTTTCCCCGATAGATGGAAAAGGCAGAAATTGGTGCTGTTGCCGAAGCACGGGAAGCCGCCAGGCGACCCATCGGCGTACAGACCAATCTGTCTGATCGACACGACTGGCAAGAAAAAATTTTAAGTCGTCGGCAAAAAACAACTTTCCTCCACGGCTTAGAACGAAAACCGCATCGTTCACGAACAGTGAAAAAAGTAGTGGACCTAGCGTACTACCTTGAGGAACTCCGGAAGTGTTGAAAAAGGATTCTGAAACAATATCGCCAATTTCAACAACGATTTCACGGTGCACAAGGTAGGATCGAAGCCAATGGCAGAATCTAGTAGAACACCCTAGCTTATCAAGCTTTGTTATCAGTATCTCATGATTAACTCTATCAAAAGCTGCCTTTAGATCAGAGTAAATAGTATCCATCTGCAATTTCTTAGACATTTGTTCCGTGCAAAATGACGTAAAGCAGACGAGATTCGTCTCGACTGAACGTCCTGGGAAAAATCCGTGCTGAGATGTACTAATGTAGTGTCGACAAGCAGAAAATAACGCCTCGTTGATAATTGATTCAAACACTTTAGATTCGACTCCTAGCGAAGTTATTCCGCGATAGTTGGCTATGTTGCGTTTGTCACCTTTCTTAAATACCGGGAACATTACTGAGCATTTCCAATCCTCAGGAAACGTTTGCTGCTGGAGCGATAAGTTAAAAATATATGCAAGTGGTGTTACAAGTAAGTCCGAACATTTTTTCAATACAGTTGAAGGTATAACACTGAGACCGGGTGCATAGGATGACTTGGTTTTCCGAATTGCAGATCTAACCATTTGTTCAGAGACAGTAAACACATCCAAATCAGCAGCACAAGCAGGAACGTCGCGAGAGGCATTTTCGAGTTCAATTGCGGTTGGCGAGTCAGTTGAAAAAACACTCGAGAAGAATCTGGCAAACAGCGTACATTTCGCCACAGTTGTCGTAGCTTTTTCGCCGTCGTAAAGCATCCTTGATGGAAGTCCAGTTTCTTTTCGCTTCGTGTTGACAAATGACCAAAAGCCCTTCGGGTATGCTAAGAAGGGGGGTTTTGTGCGAAGGCGTAGATTATTCTGGATGCGGTTTACATAGCGTTTGTACAGAAGCTTGTTGTAACAACGATACTCATTACTGGCTAAAGTGAACATGCGCTTAGAAGGAGGACACCGTCGATTTGTGTACGCACGTAGGGTTTTTGCTCGAGTACGTTTTAGCTTTCGAAGAGCGCTGTTTGACCAGGGCGGCTTGCTAGGAGACTGACATTTAGGCACTGAGGTCTCAACACAGTTCAGTAGTAGTCGCTTGTAGATGGCAACTGCTGCATTAACACTCACTTGCGCATGCAGTACACTCCAATCAATTTGCGACAGAGAACTGCGCAGCTTTACAAAATCAGTTTTGCGAAAGTTGAGACGGTCAACAGAAAGAGTTTCTACATACTGAACTGATCGAATAGTGCCAATTGAGATTTCAAGCGCGGGATGAAAGTTGTCAGGTGGAACAATCACGCTGGACGCTTCATTGACGGAACATACATGTATAATAGTTTCACTAACAAAGACGAGATCCAGAAAGACTGGTGGAATCATGCTTACTTGACTTAGTCCGTTGAAAGCAAATCCGTCCAGTAGCAAACGACTGGCGATGTTGGTTGTCGAAGCAATCGGGTCTGGGTAAGCGTATCCGTGTCGTGACGGCACCCAAATGAGCCCTGGCTAATTTAAATCACCAAGAACAATCATCACGCCATCCGCGCCAGCTTGTGAAGAAGCGTTATTCACAGCATCCATGTGAAGTTGCATGATATTGCAGTCGAGTCGCTTTTCAGGAGGAATATAGACAGCACCAATATAAAAGTTCCTCGATGGAGTTGTCATTCTAACCCAAACAGCCTCAACACTGGTTAAACTACCTACATCAATCTCACATGAGGCAAATGTGGTGGAAACAGCAATCAAAACTCCTCCTCCAGGTCCGCGAATACTGTTGCCACTATTTCGGTCAGCACGGTATACGGTGTAAGCATCGCCGAAAAGCTGCACTGATGTTATACGCGCATCGAGCCATGTTTCGGTGAAGACGCAAACATCGTAGTCACCGTCCACAGCAGCCAAATACACGTCATCAATTTTCGTCTTAAGCCCTCTCGCGTTCTGATAGTAAATCCGCAAACCATCAGTGTCATGTGAGAGGTGTCGTGCTGCATTCCAAGTTTCAGGACTGCGGGCTCGATGATCACTATCACCACAAATAGCGCGGGGAGAGCAGGATGTACTGTTGTCAGGAAGGGGAACAAGCTGCGATGCGGAGGGAATGACAGCGTCATAACTGTTGTGTCCAGCGGCTGACTGCAATGGGAGGCATTCTTGAAGGTGCGCAGTATCACGTGTAGCTTCGGAAGGACATATATTATTCAAATGTTTACTTGGCGGCAATCCAAGTGATGAGCGGTTTCTCTGTTCAAGAAGTGGTGGATAGCACACACGAAGGTTTCGTGATCGCCAGGATAAACGGCGTATGCTGTTATGCTCCTCCACGGTGGACACCAGAGCAATACAACCGGATGCTGGACGCATTAACCGACTCGTTAGTCGGGCGAACGCCGGTTGTTATAGGAGGAGATTTCAACGCTTGGGCCGTGGAGTGGGTTAGCAGGCTGACCAACGCACGAGGTTACAGCCTATTGGAAGAACTGGCGAAGCTGGACGTAAGCTGTGCAATAAAGGTCCCGCTAGCACATTCCGTAAAGACGGTACACCATTGGTCGGCGAAATCTGCGAAGACTGCGATTCTGGCGTTCCCGGACATGTTCAGGATAGTCCTACAGAAATGCCTGGACGATGGCTACTTCCCGGGTAGATGGAAGATCCAGAAGCTGGTGTTACTGCCAAAACCAGGGAAACCACCAGGAGATCCAGCATCGTATTGTCCTATATGCCTGCTGGATACTCTCGGTAAACTCCTGGAAAGAGTCATCCTCAACAGGCTGACGACCTACGCTGAAAGTGAGAACGGACTATCGCAGAGACAGTTCGGGTTCCGGAAAGGAATATCGACGGTGGACGCCATCCGCATCGTCATCGCGAACGCGGAGAAAGCATTGAAGCAAAAGAGAAGGGGTAATCGCTACTGCCAGTGCCGCAGCGCTGCATAGAATGCGGGTTCCGGACTATCTGTGCAAGGTTCTGAAAAGTTACTTTCAGAACCGAGAACTGGTCTACGAAACGAACACGGGGCAGAGGTCGATTAGGGTAACGGCGGGAGTACCTCAGGGCTCCATACTCGGCCCAACGCTCTGGAATATTATGTACAACGGAGTGTTAACCCTGGAACTGCCCAGGGGAGTGGAGATCGTCGGCTTTGCAGATTATGTTCAGCATCTCGGGATCAGCGTTGGGGGACAATCCATTCCATCGATACGCGCGCTGAAGCACCTGGGTGTTATGGTTGACGAACAGTTGGATTACAACTGCCATGTCGACTATGTATGTGAGAAGGCTGCGAGGACAACTAGCGCATTGGCAAGGATCATGCCGAATCACGTAGGGGCAAGAGACAGCACGAGACGTCTCCTGGCGGGTGTCTCATCCTCAATCCTAAGATATGGCGTACCGGCCTGGGCTGCTACGCTGAACTCAAAGCGGAACCGGAAGAAGTTGACAAGCACTTTTCGCCTAATGGCTGTTCGTGTCGCGAGTGCGTACAGAACGATATCGTCTGAGGCGGTATGCGTAATTGCCGGGATGAGTCCCATCTGCATCACTCTGGCTGAGGACGTAAAATGCTACCAGCGGAGAAATGAACGTAATGCAAGGAGACTGGTTCGAGCGGACTCATTGGCTAAGTGGCAGCAAGAGTGGGATTACGCGGAGAAAGGAAGGTGGACCCACCGGCTCATCCGGCTCAAATGTGTCTACTTGGGTACATAGGAAGCATGGAGAGGTGAATTTCCATCTGACGCAGTTTTTGTCCGGGCATGGATGCTTCCGGAAATACCTACATCGGTTTGGACACGCTTCATCACCCCTTTGCCCGGAGTGTGTGAACGTGCAAGAGACACCGGAACACGTGGTCTTCGAATGCCCCAGATTCGAAGAAGTTCGACAATATCGTCGAAGAGATGTGCCGCAACGAGCATATCTGGGACGCTGTCAACAGAGTTGTTACGAGTATACTCTCCGAGCTGCAAAGAAAGTGGCGAAGGGACCAACAAAGTAACCACATTGGTTAGAACGCCACAGTGGAACCACAAATAGGGTTTCGGGAGAAATTCCGCCGCCGGGAGACTAACCGACGGTGTAGACTGGGTCCACCGCCGGGGACCAGTTGAGTAGTACGCGATGTAGCACCGGGCTCGGGTCGTCGGGGCGCCAGCGAACCGGACGTCAGGCTTCACCGGAATCGCCGGACCGACCTCGACACTCTACCGGGTAGCTCGTGAGTAGGCTAGATCCACTATCGGGGATTAGACCGAGTAGACTGCGTCGAATAGCCAGAAGTGGGTCGTTGGGGCGCCGGTAAACCGGAAGCTACGCTCTACCCGGAATCGCTGGATGGACCTCAGCATCTGTTGGCTGGCCGTTGAGTAGGCTAGGTCCACCACCGGGGACTAGACTGAGTAGACGAGGCGGGGAGCTTAATGATCTCAGAAACGTACATCGGTATCGGGAGCGGTTTGCGCCGGGGATTTCACGATAGGGCTGATTCGGCGCCGTGGACTACCCGACAGAATCGTGACAAAAAGGGGAGCTAATTGGCTCACGAAAGAAACACCGGAAACGAAAGAAATTCCGTTGTCGGGGAACTCTCAATCGGAGTAGGATAAGCGGTAAAGCTGGAAGATTTTAGTAGAGCTAAATGGCTCAAGAAAGCAGGTATCGGTGTCGGGGGAAATTTCTCGTTTGGGGAACTATCGGTCGGAGTAGGATGAGTTCACTGTTGAGCACTATCCACGCGGATCGTGTTTGGGCCGGGAGCTGAATGACTCACGGAAATATGAGCTGAAAGGCTCAGGGAATCAGTACCTAAATGGCTCACCACAGGGACGAGAAATAAACGGCGACGTAATGGACGGAGACAAAAAGCAGGAGAGGAATCGAGAGTTAAATCAAAGCTCATAAGTCGTGCCACTCCATGAACCAAGCGAGGCTCCGAGATAGAGCAGCAGAAAGAGGTGCGACGAAAGCGCAACGAACCCCAACACGAAGTAATACGATGACGTAGTTCCGTGGGGAAGAAGGGCGTAAAAAGTAAGGAATGTTTTAATGGTTAGGCACGAACGTGAATCGTGAGTCCCACACAGTGCCAATACACTACAGGCCAGGCTTTTGAAGCTTTTTTGACCTTACTATAAAATTAATAAAAAGAGCGCATTCATACACACACAGACATTTGCCGAACTCGACGAACTGAATCGAATGGTATATGTCACTCGGCTCTCCGGGCCTCCGTTAAAAAGTCGGTTTTCAGAGCAACTGCAACACCTTTCTATTGAGAAAGACAAAAAGGTGCAAAATCGGCAAAGTCCCAAAAAGTCTAGGACTGGTGGTATCCAACGGGGAAAAACGATCGGAAATGGTGAGTGAAGCTAAGCAATCATGTGAAAAAAATTCACCACCCAGAGGCGAGACTCGAACCTTTGAGACTCCGGCCCAATGCACTAACCCTTATGCTATCCCTGGGTATGGTGACATCCCAGAAAGAACATATGATTATCCCACTGGCGACGGTGATCGTACCCTGCCTGCAAAGCGAGGAATCACACACAACGGCAGCTGATCACCCCAACACATTTGATCTATTTAATTTCCCCGCTAGATACCAAGGCCCGGGTTTTTATAATCGTCTGATGTCTAATTGTTAGTTCATTACCCATCGTACTTCGGTGGGTGACAGAGCTAATGAAGACTGTCGATTTCTGGTCCCTTGCCCAGTGAACAGAGGTATGACGGGAGCGAACCCGTCCGTTCGAATTAAACTAATAATTCAATTTTTTTGGTCTTTTGGCTTAAGTGCCAATACCTTATTTAGGACTGGTGGTATCCAACGGGGAAAAACGATCGGAAATGGTGAGTGAAGCTAAGCAATCATGTGCAAAAAGTTCACCACCCAGAGGCGAGACTCGAACCCGCAACCTTTGAGACTCCGGCCCAATGCACTAACCCTTATGCTATCCCTGGGTATGGTGACATCCCAGAAAGAACATATGATTATCCCACTGGCGACGGTGATCGTACCCTGCCTGCAAAGCGAGGAATCACACACAACGGCAGCTGATCACCCCAACACATTTGATCTATTTAATTTCCCCGCTAGATACCAAGGCCCGGGTTTTTATAATCGTCTGATGTCTAATTTTTAGTTCATTACCCATCGTACTTCGGTGGGTGACAGAGCTAATGAAGACTGTCGATTTCTGGTCCCTTGCCCAGTGAACAGAGGTATGACGGGAGCGAACCCGTCCGTTCGAATTAAACTAATAATTCAATTTTTTTGGTCTTTTGGCTTAAGTGCCAATACCTTATTTAGGACTGGTGGTATCCAACGGGGAAAAACGATCGGAAATGGTGAGTGAAGCTAAGCAATCATGTGAAAAAAATTCACCACCCAGAGGCGAGACTCGAACCCGCAACCTTTGAGACTCCGGCCCAATGCACTAACCCTTATGCTATCCCTGGGTATGGTGACATCCCAGAAAGAACATATGATTATCCCACTGGCGACGGTGATCGTACCCTGCCTGCAAAGCGAGGAATCACACACAACGGCAGCTGATCACCCCAACACATTTGATCTATTTAATTTCCCCGCTAGATACCAAGGCCCGGGTTTTTATAATCGTCTGATGTCTAATTTTTAGTTCATTACCCATCGTACTTCGGTGGGTGACAGAGCTAATGAAGACTGTCGATTTCTGGTCCCTTGCCCAGTGAACAGAGGTATGACGGGAGCGAACCCGTCCGTTCGAATTAAACTAATAATTCAATTTTTTTGGTCTTTTGGCTTAAGTGCCAATACCTTATTTAGGACTGGTGGTATCCAACGGGGAAAAACGATCGGAAATGGTGAGTGAAGCTAAGCAATCATGTGAAAAAAGTTCACCACCCAGAGGCGAGACTCGAACCCGCAACCTTTGAGACTCCGGCCCAATGCACTAACCCTTATGCTATCCCTGGGTATGGTGACATCCCAGAAAGAACATATGATTATCCCACTGGCGACGGTGATCGTACCCTGCCTGCAAAGCGAGGAATCACACACAACGGCAGCTGATCACCCCAACACATTTGATCTATTTAATACCACCAGTCCTAAATAAGGTATTGGCACTTAAGCCAAAAGACCAAAAAAATTGAATTATTAGTTTAATTCGAACGGACGGGTTCGCTCCCGTCATACCTCTGTTCACTGGGCAAGGGACCAGAAATCGACAGTCTTCATTAGCTCTGTCACCCACCGAAGTACGATGGGTAATGAACTAACAATTAGACATCAGACGATTATAAAAACCCGGGCCTTGGTATCTAGCGGGGAAATTAAATAGATCAAATGTGTTGGGGTGATCAGCTGCCGTTGTGTGTGATTCCTCGCTTTGCAGGCAGGGTACGATCACCGTCGCCAGTGGGATAATCATATGTTCTTTCTGGGATGTCACCATACCCAGGGATAGCATAAGGGTTAGTGCATTGGGCCGGAGTCTCAAAGGTTGCGGGTTCGAGTCTCGCCTCTGGGTGGTGAATTTTTTTCACATGATTGCTTAGCTTCACTCACCATTTCCGATCGTTTTTCCCCGTTGGATACCACCAGTCCTAAATAAGGTATTGGCACTTAAGCCAAAAGACCAAAAAAATTGAATTATTAGTTTAATTCGAACGGACGGGTTCGCTCCCGTCATACCTCTGTTCACTGGGCAAGGGACCAGAAATCGACAGTCTTCATTAGCTCTGTCACCCACCGAAGTACGATGGGTAATGAACTAAAAATTAGACATCAGACGATTATAAAAACCCGGGCCTTGGTATCTAGCGGGGAAATTAAATAGATCAAATGTGTTGGGGTGATCAGCTGCCGTTGTGTGTGATTCCTCGCTTTGCAGGCAGGGTACGATCACCGTCGCCAGTGGGATAATCATATGTTCTTTCTGGGATGTCACCATACCCAGGGATAGCATAAGGGTTAGTGCATTGGGCCGGAGTCTCAAAGGTTGCGGGTTCGAGTCTCGCCTCTGGGTGGTGAATTTTTTTCACATGATTGCTTAGCTTCACTCACCATTTCCGATCGTTTTTCCCCGTTGGATACCACCAGTCCTAAATAAGGTATTGGCACTTAAGCCAAAAGACTAAAAAAAAATTGAATTATTAGCCCAAAAAGTCGATTTTTATAAAAAAAAATCGAGATAACATAAAATCTCGACGTTTCATGCATTTTAAAGATGTTTGGCATCAAAAATACGAATTCGATTTCTGAAATTTCATGGAGTCCCCCCTTTGAAAAAAATTTTGAGTTCCGGCTTATATGGGAATTTCATATGTGACCGGACGATTCAGTCTATATTTCCGGAACCATAGAGGCGATCCATGCGAAATTTTATAGACATCTGTGGGGATAATATAGCTATCATTTGGAAGTACTAAGTTTTTTAATTATCGGCCCAACCATTTCCGAGAAACTGATATGAGTTTGCTAGTTTTGAAAGATGGCCGCTTTTCCCGGGCACTTCCGGATCCGTCTATGGTGGTCAATGTAGCCAACGAAAATTTGGTTGACCGTCGGTGATATAGAACTGCAAATTCAAGTTGTTTGAGAGACATTTAAGCGAAATTTTTACCTTTTTTGCTTTCATCGGAATATCGGTTTGAATCACAATTTGCTATGTGATCGCACGCCACAACCCGTAACTCCAGAATCGGAAGTCGGATCGGGATGAAATTTAATAGCCATTTACGGGGCGCAATACCATTCATTTGAGACCAAGTTTGGTTGAATCGGTCTAGCCATCTCCGAGAAACCGATGTGACTGTTATTCTGAATTTAGATACTTCCACCGGGGCTTCCGGGACCGATGATGGTGGCCAATGTGGCCAAAGAGACTTTGAATGGATGTTAGTGACCTAATACTACAAATCGAAACAGTTGTGGTCATATTTTGGAAAAATTTTCACCTTTATACATTCATTGCAGAATTTATTAAAATCGACATTTCTGCGTGATCGTGCTCACCACCCTGTGATTCCGCAACCGGAAGTCGGATCCATCAGAAATTCAATAGCAATTTAGGAACGTTGTATCTTTCATTAAATATTAAGTTTGTCAAAATCGGTTCAGCCATCTCTGAGAAAAATGAGTGACATAGCTGCTACGCCACACACACCCCTCTCCCCTGCCTAACCATGTATCTGACATGAGCAAATATAAAAAACGTTTTTCAACACGCTAACCTTGCTGGTGTGCCACGAAACTGCTACTTAAGGAAACTAGAACATTTTCCTATACAATCAATCCGAGTTTTTGTAGGAATGTCATCTGTAGCTCCTATTTTGTGCGAAAATATCACCCCTCTTCACTTGGGGTTTCTTTTCGAAACACTATTATTTTTCTTCTTCTCGTTTTCATTGCACTTTTTCAAATGCACTTTATTCACACACCACTGCAAAAACACTCGCGAAACTTTAATTCAAATTTTCTGCCAATGTGCAGATGACTAAAGGAAAATGTTCGGAAACTCTTATTTGTGCGTTTGAATTTTCACTTCAGATTTCAGTTTTTCTCAATGTAAACAAGCGAGTCGGTGCCTAGTAACGTGGCTTCTACATATCTTCACCTTAAGCCTATCAGAGAGAAGGATCGGCTGTGTATGATGCAAAGCTGACACTTTCCAAGCCGGATATATTCTTTCCTCGCGTGATCCGGAGAGTTAGATGAATTTACACCATCTCATGAAAATTTAACTTGATTTAGCTTTACTGCTCATAATCGCAAGCCAGTCCCATGTTCTATGGGATTCCCTATCTACATGGGACTGACTTACGATTATGGGCAGTTTAGGAGGAACGGGAAACGATGTTGTAGCGGGTGCAGTGCTCAACATAATACATTTCGTAACCGCACACATGCAGCTCTGCGAGTGATATTAAAATCACTATGTTTTGCACCCTTTTCGCAAGATGTTTACTCGTGTTTACTTATTTGTTTAAAAGTTATTTTTTACTAAACTGCTCATAAAAGCATAAGAGTCCCATATGGATTTTTGTCGAAAATGAGTTATCTGTTGGATTGTATTCTGTATCACCACTGAATCACAATGCACAAATAAGATTACCAGGATTGTTTAAAAAATATCGAAAAAACTTGTTTTAATCCGCCTAGCGGTGCAATTGTTCCTTTCTCAATCATGAACACGAGAATACAAGAAAACAAGCCATTATTCGAGTTCCAAAATTTTGTAAAAGATAAAACAGCCACGGTAATATTGAACTGAGAAAAGGTGTAAAATCGGCAAAAAATTAAAACTTTTAAAAATTTAAAAAAAAATTTCGTTATAACATAAAATCTCGACGTTTCATGCATTTTAAATATGTTTGGCATCAAAAATACGAATTCGACTTCTGAAATTTCATGGAGTCCCTCCTTTGAAAAAAAATTTGAGTTCCGGCTTATATGGGAATTTCATATGTGACCGGACGGTTCAGTGTATATTTCCGGAACCATATAAGCGATCCCACAGTGGTCCCAAAGAACAAAAAATGGGGTTTTTTAGATTGCATCAAAACGATTGACTTAAGCAATATTATGTCTTTGAGAAAGTTTCTTGGAGTAGAGCTCCCCTTCTTTATGTTTTATCGGATTGATGATTAATCCCCCTAATAGTGAGTTACGAAATTTATTTTCTTCAACAATTCAGATAGACAAATACTTACTTCAGCAAAGTTGTAGAGAAACTTGTTACAAACATTTTACCTGAAGACTTCAACTCTCTAACTTTTGAGGTTTTTGAGATATAGGACATTATTTGTAAAAGGCCCCTTAAAAACTGTTTTTTCATCATAAGTTTTCTTCTAGATTTTTTCCATTATATAAATGTTCTAGAACATTGTTTGGACTATAAAACTGCTTTATTTTGCCGAAGACGGAAACTTGCTATCGCTAGTATGTGTGGAGATATTCACATTTTTTGATTGAAAATAGCTCATTTTCCAATTCCGATAACTTTGAAACGGGCAAAAACGGGCAAACCACTTTAAAAACAAATTAAAGTGCGAGAAAAGCACACCAAAAACTGGAAAAATCAGATCTCCCTAAGGCGGCCCTCTGTGGATATACTAGACCTGAAGTTTGTCTATACTAGAGCTGTTCCGACATTAAATACATCGCTATATATTACTGTTAGCTTTGAAATAAAGGGTTGAAGTCGCAATAATTAGCCTTTCTTACTTTTGTAAGCACGTCTTGAGTAAATACCCAAGCAACCAAAAGTTGACATAAAGGAGCTGCTAAAGCTTCTCGTTTTAAGTAATTTTGCAATACGTTTTATGTTCTAATAGCGGGTTAAGCAGTTTTATTAAAGTTTTAGCAGCTTGAAAACTTTTTGTGAATTTTAAAGTGTGTTTTTTAAGTATTATCCTAACTTCTGTTTGATTGGGCCAAAAGTTACAGTGGTTCAAAAACTCAATGCATACGCCTGACACCGGAAACTGACAATTCCCTTGCGCCTACTTCATAACAATGGCGTAAGTGCAACTAAACGGCGAGTAATCAATTGCATTTAATGACGGAATGAGACAAACTTCAGCTCTAGTATTTCCACAGAGGGCCGCCTTGGGGAGATCTGATTTTTCCAGAATTTGGTGTGCTTTTCTCGCACTTTAATTTGTTTACAAAGTGGTTTGCCCGTTTAAAAGTTATCGGCATTGGAAAAAGAGCTATTTTCAATCAAAAAATGTGAATATCTCCACACATACTAGCGATAGCAAGTTTCCGTCTTCGGCAAAGTAAAGCAGTTTAATAGTCCAAACAATGTTTTAGAACATTTATATAATGGAAAAAATCTAGAAGAAAACTTATGATGAAAAAACGCTTTAAATCCACCTAACAGTGTGATGAGACATTTCTTATAACTCTTATCACACTCTTCGGATATTATATCGTTTGAGAACATTTAGAACTTGATGCTTCGCGATGTTTTTGATAACACATACTACATGGGAAAGTGGCAGGACTCAGAGAATCGCTCAAATCAGCATAGGACAACATCAGTGCTAGAAATCTCAAATCAAATCAATGGGAAGCGAAAAAATGGCCCATAAAATAGACATAGCTACGAATTATTGTTAATGCTCTGTTAATAAAATATCTAAATTGAGGTGGGAAAACTGAATTTTCCTAAAGGGGTTATATATTGTACTGAGCCAAAAAAATCGCATTTTTTTTTAATCGATTTGAAGTTTATACTTTACTCAAATTACCAACGCGACTGAGAACTAAGAAATCAACGCTTTTTCTTGAAAAGGGCGATACTAGCAGTGATACCATTCAAAGAAAATCAACAGTGAATATTTCCAGACTTTTATTTCCTATTTAAGAACTATTTTGTTTTTTATATCCTAGATTGCATGATTCAGTGATCGAAACCCAAAACTTCATAAAGTATTTGAAATTATTAAATTAAAATTTGTTTCTGCTATTGAAATTTACAAAATGATAGTATCGCCCCTTTGGCGATTGTTTACTTTTTCGATCCCACCTATCAGCATTGAAGTATCGTTCTTACGTTTTTTTACAATAACTACCGTTCTACACCACCGATTTCGTCCGGGTTTTTTTCAATAGCGATCATTGTTACTATTTACAGCTGGTATCAGCTTGATAATCCTAAAAAATACGAAAATGACAGTTTCGCTTCTAAACTGCTAGCAAAAAAAGTATCGCCCTGTTTGTTTGCATGGAGCGTGGAGGGCGAAACTTTAAATAAACAAACAAAAATACAGTTTCGCCCGTTGTATTTTTTGCTGTAGTTTAAGAAAGCAATATCGTAGAATCAAAATTTTTAGGTTAATTGGTTGCGTTTCAAAGCCCTCATTCGCGTGTATGAAAAAAGCCTTATGTTTACATTTGTAAGTATCGCCATTTTCACAAAAAGGGTTGAAATGAAATCGCAGCTCCGGATATCACGCTATCTCTGAAGTGCATGCGTGCATAGTTCCAAATTTTACTTCGACATCGACTCTTTCTAAAGGTCACTTCCCAGTAGTATCCTTGATTTGAATTATTATCGCTAATCCTAATGCTAAAGAACAAAAAAAAACCTCTCGAAAACGAACCGTTTGGGAAAGTCATCATCATTACTGGAATTTTCATTTTCACGCAACTTTTCGATAACCTTCCGTCACTTGCGTTAATGCACTGTGTGCACAGTGATCTGAAAATCTAGCGAAATCGTCTTAGGGCACCAGCGGGTCTAATTCAGAGCTATCTGCGCGGCGAGTAAAGTAAAGAATACTAAAAATTAATTTCTATTCCATAATTTTCAGTTCAGCAATTCGAGAGATCGTGCTCACCGCAAGCCATGAAAAATAGACTACGTTGTGCAGCGATGGTCACTATTTATTAAAAAATCACGGTTAAATAAAAAAAATTATACTATTAAAAAATTTCAAATAATTTATAATTTTCACAAACTTATTAAGACAAATTGTTTAATAATCTTTCGTAATATTGTGTAAGAAAAAAGCTGAAAATTTCAATATTTACTCTATCTGCAACATATTAACCCTTAAGTATACCAATTAATTGGTATACGAATTGGAATAGGTTCGCCAAATTTTGGAAGAAGTCTATAAAAAAACCCCTTGAAAATTACCTAAAAATTGTTGTAGTTCGATACAATAAAAAATCCCCAAAAATGAAATGTACCTATTAATGTGAAACACAGTGAATAATACATACAATAAAGACCCATTTTTATCAGTCTCATGGTATATTTTAGGCTGACAAAATGGGGACATTGACTAAATCGGACAATTTTTTTTTCTTTATAATAAACCGAAGCTGTTAAAATATTCTTCCCGTCCCTTGATGTAGTCTGATAACTATTTCTGATTATGATGAACTTTTTATTTTTGCATATTTCCATCTTCATGATAAGGAAAACATGCTCAAGAAAGGATTTACTCGAATTCAGTCTTGTTCGTCTGCTAGAGCCCATCAAACATATGTTCATATTTAGCTGATAAAATCAGGGTTTCAATGTATTATAATAGATATTCAGCAATCGAAGAAGTTTCTTGTGAACGAGTGTAGAACGACTTTGTTTCTACTTACTTGAAGTCAGCGGCGTAGCCAGAAATTCGGTTTGGTGGGGGTTTGGTGAAAATCGATCATACTGTCCAAACGGCATAATTCCGAAACCGTAATTTTTGAAGTTTTAAAATTATGCAGAATTAATTTTTCAGAAAATAGTAACAGAGTTCGTGTCTAGCGAATTTGTTGAGACTTTATTGTAGTCATGAATATTAACCTGAGAAAAATCACCATAAATACTTCTTGGACGATATACCGTCAAAATTATTTTATCAAATGATGCGCTGTTTAACGTTTGTAAAACTCATCGAAGATACTAAACCTCCGAAGTTGGCGGTTTCAAAATGATGCTATCTTGACCTTAAATTACTGATTTTAAACATTTGACCTATATATATATAATTGGTCATACAACAAAAATCAAATGCTCATCAAAATCGATCAGAACCTGCTAGAATCGAATGGAAATCGTTATTTTTCATAAATTTCTCTCTACATTCGGAAAGTGTTATCCTTGTTATTAATCATATTACGTTTTCGTCTCAACTCGACGCATTCCCAAAATAAAAACCTGTCTTAATCCACCTAGTGGCGCAATTGTGCTTGTCTCATTTGTCCAGACTACGATTCCATGGCTGGTTATGTTCAATACAATGGTGGAAATGAATATTACATGTTCAGTACGATTTGCACATACATACAATGGATCGACAGCCACGATCTTGAGATACTATGTGATACTGAAACATCGCTTGAAACCAGCGGCGGATCATGGAGAAAGGTCCGGGAGGTCCAGATCCTGCCGAAAATTTTCAACTTGTTAAGAAATTTTAAACTAGTTTTTTTGCATAACCTTTCTATATGAGAAAGACAAAAATGTACCAAAGTCCAAAAAAAGTCAATTTTTGTCAAACATCTCAATGTTTCATGCATTTTAAAGTCATTTGGCATCAAAAATACAAATTTGATTTTGAAAATTTTTCATTTCAGTTTATATGGGAATTTGCTGTGTGATTGCACTCTTCAACTCGTAACTCCGGAACCGGATGTCCAATCAATAAAAAATTCAATAGCAGCCGATGGGAAGGTTGTACCTTTCATTTGAGACTAACTTTGTGCGAATCGGTCCAGCCATCTCTGAGAAACAGAGGTCACATTTTTTCCACATACACACATACATACACACACAGCCATTTTCCGATCTCGACGAACTCAGTCGATTGGCATATGACACTCGGCCCTCCGGGTCGGGATTAGATTGACGAATTTTAGAGTGAATGAGAAAGGCAAAAACATTTTTAGCAAATGTTGAAAGTTATGCATTTTTTGGTGAGCAGTTCTATGTTTCATAGATATTAAATCAATTTTAACTTCTCTTCCAATTAAATAAAGACCCTTATTACAGTGCATCTCTACAAAAAACGAGATCAATTTGAAAATAAATCTGAGGACTAGGATTGATTACAGAACTCTGTAATTTTCTATTGGAATGTTTTCAGGCAGGAATTTGATATTGATGCTATTAGACAACTGTGAAATCAAGACCAACAGATCAGTTACATATCAGGACCCCATTCCGACAATTTATCAAAAGTCCTCATGATGTTTACAACAACAGGTTATCAATCTACGGATCAGATAATTGTTATTGTAATATTGAATTAAATCAGTCTGCATCAATAAATTTTCAACTTCAATCCAATATTTTTTTAGTGTGGTGGGGGGGGGATGTGGGGGGGGTTTTATGGTGTTAAACCCCAAAACCTTCTCTGGGCTACGCCGTTGCTTGGAGTTATTTATTTCGCTTTTCATTTTCCGGTATGTTTCAGATCGATCCGATGGTCATTAGTTAGAAAAATTGCAGTCAGAAGGTTCGCACAAATGAACATTTTTGCACTGATAAGTTATCAAGTTCCTTCCAGACAACTTGGAAGTGTTCGGTGATTATTTCTTGCGGTTGTAGATAGAAAAATGAAATACAAAATTCGATTTGTCGGAATAATGTTTGGCTTATTTCAATGGATTATTTCTATATTGAACAATAAATAGGCGACAAAGAGTAATCCACAAACAACAAGTCATAACTTTTAAAGTATTCAAAATAGATATTTGAAGTCTTCAGTAAAGTTGTTCGCAAAAGTAAGAGCTACAAATTTGTAGAAGGCATCATTTCGATATAATCACTTCCAAGAAAATTTGTGAAAATATCTCACTCATAGGCGGATTAATCAGCAAAAGCACAATACCAAAAGAAAGGGCATATTTCCTCCATTAAATTCTCCGAAGATACTATTGACCTAAAATAAGCCGTTTTGGCGTTAATAATAGATTACATGTTTTTGGTCATATTTCTGGCAATGGGAAATGATAAAAATCTTTCGTCCGCATTTAATGTTAAATATCTCTTTTGATAATAGTCCGATTTCAACAATCTATAGCTTGTTCGAAAGGTATTCGTTAAAGCTGTCCAAAAACATATACATTGTTAATCTATATTGTCAATTTCGGCAGATAATTCAAAAAACTGCAAAAAACGCCATTTTTACGCATTCAAACATTCATATCTTGGAAACTAAACATCAGAATCAAAAACAAATAGCGTTCATACTGTTTTTTAGTTCTTTCATTTAAAATTGGTTTGGATAAGATCGATTCAGCCATTGCTGAGAAACACGAATGAGAATTTGTACGTTACATACACACACAGACACACACACAGACATTGTCCCAAATCGTCGAGCTGAGTCGATTGGTATATAAGACTCGGCCCTCCGGGCCTCGGAAAAAATCTTGAAAGTTTGAGCGAATTCTATACATTTCTTTTATAAGAAATGTAAAACAGTTTTTAAGGCCTTTTACAAATAATGTCCCATATCTCAAAAACCTCAAAAGTTAGAGAGTTGAAGTCTTCAGGTAAAATGTTTGTAACGAGTTTCTCTACAACTTTGCTGAAGTAAGTATTTGTCTATCTGAATTATTGAAGAAAATAAATTTCGTAACTCACTATTAGGGGGATTAATTATCAATCCGATAAAATAGAAAGAAGGGGAGTTCTACTCCAAGAAACTTTCTCAAAGACATAATATTGCTAAAGTCAATCGTTTTGACGCTATCTAAAAACCCCCTTTGTTGCTCATTTGGACCACTGTGGATCCATGCGAAATTTTACAGACATCTGTGGGGATAATATAGCTATCATTTGGGACTAAGTTTGTGAAAATCGGCCCAACCATTTCCGGGAAACTGATGTGAGTTCGTAAATTTTGAAAGATGGCCGCTTTTCCCGGGCACTTCCGGATCCGTCTATGGTGGTCAATGTAGTCAACGGAAGTTTGTTTGGCCGTCGGTGACCTAGAACTGCAAATTTAAGTTGTTTGAGATACATTTTAGCGAAATTTTTACCTTTTTTGCTTTCATCGGAGTATCGGTTTGAATCACAATTTGCTATGTGATCGCACGCCACAACCCGTAACTCCGTAACCGGAAGTCGGTTCGGGATAGAATTTAATAGCCATTTACGGGGATCACATCTTTCATTTCATTTGAGACTAAGTTTGGTTGATTCGGTCTAGCCATATCCGAGAAAACGATGCGACTGTTATTCTGAATTTGGATACTTCCGCCGGGGCTTCCGGAACCGATGATGGTGGCCAATGTGGCCAAAAAGACTTTGAATGGCTGTTAGTGACCTAGTGCTACAAATCGAAGCAGTTGTGATCACATTTTGGAAAAAAAATTTCACCATTATACATTCATTGCAGAATTTATTAAAATCGACATTTTCTACGTGATCGTACTCACCACCCTGTAACTCCGGAATCGGAAGTCGGATCCATTAGAAATTCAATAGCATAAGAACGTTGCACCTTTCATTTGGGACTAAGTTTGTGAAAATCGGTTCAGCCATCTCTGAGAAAAGTAGTGAGATTATGTACGCGTACACACACATACAGACGCACATACACACACACATACATGAAGGGGCAGCAGGGACAGGAAGGACAGGAGTCTAGGGGCCTAACGAACCTCCCACCACCCCCCCCCCCCCCACAGCCCTACTGCGAGTTGGGGAGCTTTGCTAGGATATGATGGGGCTAAGATTGGGCTCTTCTAAACCTCTAAAAAAGCCATAACTCCAAAAGCAGCTCCGACGAAGCGTCTGTGCCGCTTCTGCTAAGATCCTACGATTCCAATAATCTAAGATCTAGGCAATAAAAGCACTCTAGCAACCGGAGTGCCAACCGGCACATCAGGATCGACGCCACTAACATCCTGATTATGGTATACTGGCCATGGCGAACGTCAATGGACAGGACACGGATGGCGAATAGGATGGCGACTTTGGACTGACAGTCGTGCTGTTCTACTCCCTGAGTAAGGAAGGATGACACCGACTTGAAATGGCGAGTGGGCTAACAGAATGGCTGCCTCCGTCCCAACAAAACCCTGGCAGGTCTCCGGGTACGTTCGAAACTCGCCATCATTTGGTTGGTGGTACTAGGTTCGGTTGAAGCATTCCCGATTTACGCCGATCCGGCTCTGAACACTACTCCCCATGAAGGATAGTGTCAACCCTTGCATGACCTCACTGCTGCTTTTTGGCAGCATAGATAATCATGGGATCGCGAGAGGCGACTATGTACAGCGAGTGGAGGTAGCGGCCCGGAGTTGGGACCCAATAAAATGGAGAAAAAACAAGCAACCGATATAAATGGAGCAGGCACGGTGAATCCGTTTGCCAGAGGTGGGTTGGTGAGGTTACCACCACCAATAGTAGCTGAAGTCATCCAGCAAGAGCAGGAGGATGGGAAGCCGAAGCAACAGCAACAGCAGCAACAAAAACAGCCGGAGCAGAGCGAAATGAGCTACACCCCACAAACGCCAAAGGTAGTGGTATCGAGGCACTTGGTGGAGGAGCTCCACAAGTTCGTGGACGCGAGAAACAATGTCCACAAAGACATTAAGGAGATGGTCATCAAAATCCGGAAGGCGCTACTGTCTGCCGTGAAAGAGGACGATACGGCAACGCAGAGGGCAGATTCAGCTGAGCGAGCATCGGCGTCAGCTAAGGCCACTATCCTCCTAGCCCCTCCGAAACAGGGTAAGGAGAGGCAGATTGGAGTGAAGAACACGCCAGTTCCCATAACTCCAAAGAGGACAAGATCTTCGCCAGGAGACGAAAGACCAGGCGGGTCAAAGAGGCAGACGCTCGAGGACGCTGTTGCTGCCGAAGGAAAGGACGCCACCTTACAGGGTGAAAGCTGGAGTACCGTTGTAGGTCGGAAGGAGAAACGCGGGAAACAGCAAAAAAGCAGGAGCGAAAAGGGGAGCAGAAGAGGAAATCAGAACCCTCGGCTCGTCAGAAGGCGCCTAAGGGAGAAGCCGTGCTCGTCAAAGCAAATGACGAGACTACGTACGCAGCACTGCTCAAAAAGGTCAGAGAGGACCCGGAGCTGAAAGATTTGGGGGAAAACGTGTTAAGAGTCAGGCGTACCCAAAAAAATGAGATGCTCCTCGAGCTTAAGAAGAAACTACGACTAGTAGCTCTGCCTTGCAGGAGACTATAACTAAATCAATGGGTGGAAAGGCAGAAGTTAAAGCCTTAAGCCCGGAGATGGTAATTGAGTGCAAGGACCTCGACGAAATAACGACGGAAGACGAGCTGAGAGGTGCTATGAAGCAGCAGTGCAAACTGGGCGAGGTGCACATGACGATCCGGTTAAGGAAGAGATACGGAGGAACGCAGACAGCGATGATTCGTTTACCGGTAACCGCTGCAGACAAGGCGCTGGAGATAGGTAAAATTACAGTTGGATGGTCGAGATGCCTACTTAGAGAAACCCCACGAGTAAATAAACAAGCGGAGAAATGCTTCAAATGTTTAGGCTTTGGACATTTAGCAGGGGCTTGCAAAGGCCCGGACAGATCCGGGATGTGCTGGAAATGCGCAGAGACGGGCCATCTTGCGAGAGACTGCACGCAGAGGCCGAAGTGCTTGCTTTGCACCCCAGCGGAAGGAAACGACCATCAGACGGGTGGCTTTAAATGCCCAGCGTACAAGAAGGCGACTGCAGGCCAACGGTGATAGAGGTGACCCAGATAAACCTGAATCACTGTGATACCGCATAGCAACTGTTGTGGCAGTCTACGACAGAAACTATGTGCGATGTCGCTTTGATCGCAGAGCCTTACCAAGTCCCCCCTAATAACGGTAACTGGGTGGTGGATAGATCAGGAACCGCTGTGATACAAGTAATGGGAAGATTCCCCATCCAAGAAGTGACAGAACGTTCATACGAGGGTTTCGTGATAGCCAAAATCAACGGCATCTTCGTGTGTAGCTGCTACGCTCCCCCAAGGTGGACAGTAGAGCAGTTCAGCCTAATGCTGGAGCAGTTAACCGAGCAGTTGATCGATCGGAAGCCGGTAGTCATTGGTGGTGACTTCAACGCCTGGGCTGTGGAATGGGGCAGTAGAGTAACCAACACAAGAGGGTGTATCCTGCAGGAAGCTCTAGCGAAGTTAGACGTACGATTGTGCAACGAAGGCTCTGTTAGCACATTTCGGAGAGACGGGAAGGAGTCTATCATCGACGTCACATTCTGTAGTCCTTCATCGACGGCGAACATGAATTGGAGAGTATGCGAAACGTATACGCATAGTGACCACCAGGAGATTCGCTACCGTATCGGTCAACGGAACCCCGTGGCAGTACAGAGAAGGGTGACCGGCGAACGAAAGTGGAAGACGAAAGCCTTCAACAAAGGCATCTTTGTTGAGGCACTTCGGCCGAACGGCAGGACCGAGAACGTGGATGCGGCTGACCTAACAAGAAGGATTGTGGCGGCTTGTGACGCCACAATGCCGCGGAAACTGGAACCACGCAACAAACGGCGTCCAGCTTACTCGTGGAACGAGACGCTTAGTACGTTACGCGCTGCTTGTCTCAGAGCCAGAAGGCGGGCCCAAAGAGCAAGGTCGGAACCAGATAGAGAAGAGCGTAAAGCAGCGTTTCGGGAAGCTAGAGCCGCTTTAAAACGGGAGATCAGACTTAGCAAGTCAGAGTGCCACAAGGAGCTATGCCGAGAAGTAGACGCCAATCTCTGGGGTGACCCATACCGAGTCGTGATGGCGAAAATGAAGGGTCCGACGACGCCAGCCAAAATGTGTCCGAGCAAGCAGAAGATAATCGTCGAGGGTCTTTTCCCGAAGCACGATCCAACTATATGGCCACCGACATCGTACGGCGAAGAAGAAGGAACAAGCACGGGTCGGCAAATGACTAACGACGAGCTAGCAGAAGCATCGAAGCGCATAAAATCAAAGAAAGCCCCTTGTCCGGATGGAATGTGGAAGGTCCAGAAGCTGGTGTTGCTGCCGAAGCCAGGGAAGCCACCTGGCGACCCGACCTCGTGCAGGCCCATATGCCTGCTGGATACACTCGGAAAACAGCTTGACGAAATTCACGGAAGGTGAGCGCGGACTGTCCAAGATGCAGTTCAGTTTCCGTAAAGGAGCATCGACAGTGGATGCAATTCGGATAGTGCTCGAGAGTGCTGAGAAGTCATCTAAACAGAAGCGAAGAGGAGATCGATACTGCGCTGTGGTCACGATAGATGTGAAGAACGCGTTCAACAGTGCCAGCTGGGAAGCCATCGCTGCAGCGCTGCATAGAATGAGGGTTCCCGACTATCTATGCCATTTCAGAGCAGATCCTGAAGAGCTACTTTCAGAGCAGAGTGCTACTGTACGAGACGAGCGAAGGACAGAAGTCATTGCGCGTCACAGCGGGCGTTCCTCAGGGATCCATTCTCGGTCCAACCCTTTGGAACGGGATGTACGATGGGGTCTTAACGCTGCAGCTGCCTAGGAAAGTGAAAATCGTAGGTTTCGCGGACGACGTGTCACTAACGGTGATGGGTGAGACACTCGAAGAAGTGGAGGTGTCGGTGATGGAGACAATAGACGCGATCAAGAGCTGGATGAACGGGGTCAAGCTGCAAATAGCTCACCACAAGACGGAGGTGTTGTTGGTCAGCAACTGCAGATCGGTTCAACGGATGCAGACGTCGGAGTGCACGTGATTGTATCGAAACGTACATTGAAGCAATTGGGAGTTATAATCGACGACCGGTTGAGCTTCAACAACCACGTTGATTACGCCCGTGAAAAGTCGGCGAAGGCAACAAACGCAATAGCGAGAATCATGCCAAACGTCGGCGGTCCGAGAAGCAGCACGAGACGTCTGCTATATACTGTTTCGTCATCGATACTCCGATATGGGGTTCCTGCCTGGAGTGCTGCGCTGAAAACCAAGCGAAACCGTGAAATGCTAAACATGACATTCCGACTGATGGCCGTACGAGTCGCGAGTGCCTACAGAACAATATCGTCGGAGGCAGTATGCGTTATCGCCGGGATGATCCCCATCTGCATTACTCTGGCGGAGGACGTGGAATGCTATCAGTGGATAAATGCACGTAACGCTAGGAGACTGGTTCGAGCGGACTCGTTGGCTAAATGGCAACAGGAGTGGGACAACGCGGAGAAAGGAAGGTGGACCCACCGACTCATCCCAAAAGTATCGGCCTGGGTACATAGGAAGCATGGAAAGGTGAACTTCCATCTGACGCAGTTTTTGTCCGGACACGGATGCTTCCGGAAGTACTTGCATCGGTTTGGACATGCTTCGTCACCCCTTTGCCCGGAGTGTGCGACTGTGCATGAGACACCAGAACACGTGGTCTTCGAATGCCCTAGATTCGAAGAAGTTCGTAGGGGTATACCTGGTATGACAGTGGACAATATCGTCGAAGAGATGTGCCGTGACGAACATACCTGGGACGCTGTCAAGTGGTCTCGAGCATACTCTCCGAGCTGCAGAGGAAGTGGCGAAGAGACCAGCAAGAAGCCGCAAATCGGGTCTCGAGAGAAATTCCGCCGCCGGGGAACTCTACAACTGTGTAGACTAGGTCCACCGCCGGGGACCAGTTGAGTAGTACGTGAAGTAGCACCGAGTTGAGTCGTCGGGCGCCTGGGAACCGGACGTCAAGCTTCACCGGAATCGCTGAACCGACCTCGACATCCTACCGGGTAGCTCGTGAGTAGGCTAGATTCACCGCCGTGGATTAGACCGAGTAGACCGCGTCGCAGAGCTAGCAGTGGGTCGTTGGGACGCTGGTGAACCGGAAGCTACGCCCCAACCGGAATCGCCGGATAGACCTCAGCACCTACTGTATGGCCCATTGAGTAGGCTCCACTGCCGCCGCCGAGGACTAGATCGAGTAGATCGGGACGACGCGGAGAGCTAAATGGCTCACAAAAACGAACATCGGAATCAGGAGAAATCTGCCGCTCGGTTGCAGGAGAATAGGCTAGATCCATTGTTGGGGACTAGATTGAGTAGTTTGCGAACAAGTGAGGGCGGGAGCTGAATGGCTCATCGGGAAAGTAGAGCGAAACGGAACGAGAGGAAGCCAAAGGGCTCAAGAAATTGTGGTGCTAAAACAAAAGAAGAATCGGTATCGGGAGAGCCTCCTTCGTCGGAGAACTCTCCGTCGGCGTAAGCTAGATCCACCACCGGGGACTAGACTGAGTAGACCGCGACGAAATACCACCAGTCGCAAGTCGTCGGGGCATCAGCGAACCGGATGCCCTGCTCCACCGGAATCGCCGAACTGACCTCGACATCTGGTTGGTTGGCTCGGTTTCAGGAGAACTTCACTCGCCAGGGAATTTTCCGTCGGAGTAGGCTAGGTCCATCGTCGGGGACTAGACCGAGTAGTTCGCGAACAAGTCTGGTGCTCAATGAGTAAACGGCGCTGAAGTGTGCGAGAAGGGAGTTGCGGTGCTAACTGGCACAAGGGAGCCGAAGGGCTCGGTGAATTAGACAGTCTGAAGTTTGCCGCCCATACTGTACTCGTAGGGGAGGAGTACTAAGCCTCGACTCACAGCCAGCTTTCCGACTGCCATGCAGAACTTGCCAGTCTGTGTGGATGGTAGAGAATTGGTGGTGTGTAGAGGAGTGGGGCTGTAACCCTGCGGAAGAAACGAACTAGTAAGTAGTTGAATTAGAGCGTGTGCTATGCACATAAAAACCCCTCCCCGAAGTAATGCTGGGGTTCTGGGCAAGAGCAGGTGGTTTTTAGCGGGTCGGATGATGGCAGCCCAAACCCGTTCTCTGAGACATTGGGGTTTTTGAACATTTTTCCTCACTCAGGGTTTTGCTGAAATTTTTTTTACAGCTCTCTAAAAAAACACTCACATACATACACACAGACATTTGCCGAACTCGACGAACTGAATCGAATGGTATATGTCACTCGGCCCTCCGGGCCTCCGTTACAAAGTCGGTTTTCAGAGCAATTGCAATACCTTTCTATTGAGAAAAGCAAAAAAAATACCAAAACCTGGTTGTCCCACCCATAAGGTTCAATGAAAATGTGAATCTTGTACAGCGTTTTTCTCGGCTTGCTGCTTTTTAATATAGGACTCTTAAAGTTTACATAAAATATACGCACTATGACAGAACAAAATAAAATCAGCAACACTCAAGACGGATACAGGTGTGCACATTTTTTTCTGTGTGTGAGTGCGGTTGTCATTTTTCTTTGATGAAGCCGAAAAAACACGAGGATATGAAGAAGAAAAGCGCAAACAGTTGACGTAGCGGGCCCTTCTGTTGCCATAAGTTTTGTTTCGGTTCGGCAATAGTTAATTTAATCGGTTTTCGAGGTAAAAAGTGTCCATAAGTGTTCTAATCGATAGATCCGAAGTAAAGCTCGGCCTTTTCTCTCTTTTCATCGTGTGCCAAAGAATCTGGATGCTCGTTCGGATGTTGATGTTTACTTCAAGGGCCCCGGCCGCCATGCTTAATTTTGCAAGTATAATACTAAAACACTCAAAAGTGTCAAATGTTCCCACCTTTCTCTCCATCTTGAGCAACACTTTACTCTTAGCGCTACACTGAAAAAACTTAACAAGTTAACATCATATGGAAATCTATTGAATTACAGTAATGTTTCGATTATATCACTATGCGTTTACATCAATACTCGTTTATATCACCCTCCAGTATATCACGGTTTTATCTCGATTATATCACGCTTTTTGAAAAACAGACAAGGCACACTATGTTTTGATCCAATTAAGTCACATGTTGTGTCCTGGTACTTTTAGGATTTTTTTACAATTGATTTGCTTATTTACAGTAGGGTAATGAGCCTATTATTAGGTTTCGGACTATTTTGTTAAGGGTTTACATAGGATGAGGTCGGTTAAAAAGTCGAACTTTTTTATTCTTTTATCTTAAAGTATAGATTCTTAAGAAAGTATCTAAAAAACTTTATAGAGGTCTAAGTAGTAGAAGCAGAGTTATAGCGCTGTTCATCTTGTTACTTTAAATGAAGGGAGGGCGTGGCGCGAAGCTTTAAACATGAATAATCGCGAAATCATGTTTTACCAAGACGTTGTTGCAATGTCTAGGATTGCCGAAATATCTTTCGGCCGATTTCAATTTTAGTTTTAAATTCTTCGTAACTTATTTGCCGTGTCCTTAAGGGACCGTCTGGTTTACCAGATAAACAAATCGACTTCTTTTTTATATTGTTAATTATCCGCAGGAAAATCTAACAAAATAATGAGAAAACCAAAATACGGAAGATATGGTAGGTATGCCGAGATATGCATTTTCTCTTGAATCGATGTTGATACTTTTCTTTTTAAAGGATAATATCAACAATTGGAGGTGGGACTATTTCTATGGATGTTAAAACAACGAGAACTGAATCCTAGTCTCTTAGAATACACTGATGTTAATAGTCAAGATATTTGTCCAAAACTCTAACGTGCCAGATTCCTTCAAGTTTAGTTTTGAATGGTTCAACAATTTTTAGAAACGGTACGGGATACGTGAAGTGAAGCTGTGTAGGGAAAAAATATCCATTGATACCATACCGTTTTACCCAATGCGTTGAACAAAGATGGCAGACGCTGCTCTAACCAACGGCTTTAAATGGGTAGTGTGATTATATAAGCATGGCAAAAATAGGTTCATTACCCTACTATGATTTATTCTTTTGACTAACTTTATTTTTTTATTACTTTTTGTTTATAAATAATAAATAAATAATATAAATAAATGAGTTAATGCTTGAATGTAATTTTTTGGTGTATTTTGAATATATCACGCTAAAATACAGATCGACCGTGATATAACCAAAACATTACTGCATTTCAATCCACAAACACATGAAATGCACACGGTTGCCACTTCAATATCCATTCGAGTGTGAGAAATATGGTTTTCAAAAGAAATTCATGCGAACTTGGTGTGAAAAACACATCAACATTGTAAGAAATACCATTGACTAAAATTTCCAAATGAATTACACGTGAATATCACATTGTTTTCCTTATAGATTTCATTGGCAGAAGAATCGGTGAAATCAATTGTTTTACATGTAGAAATGCACTACATGTTTTTCATGCGAAAGTTATGTGTAAAGTTCATATTTTACGACTCAATAACATGGCAATGAACATTCAATGGGTAAATATGTCGTATTCACTCGGATTTTTTTGGAATCAAATTTGACACGCCCAGACTAAAAATGAAAGTCAAAAAATAGGTAGAGAGAAACGATAAACAAAAAGTTGCGCCGAAAAAAGTAACCGAGAAATCTCCGAGGAAAAATGACAAGTAATTTCTTCCGAGGAAAAATGAAACTCAAAAATGTTTGGACAAAAACGATAAACAAAAAGTCGCGACGGAAATTGTTATTAGGAAAGGTTCGAAGAAAACTGTCGATCAGATTCTTCCGAGGAAAAATGTGACTCAAAAAAATTCGAAGAAAATTGGTAGTAAAAAGGTTGCGCGGAAAATAATGGCTGAGAAAGTTCTGAACAAAAATGTCGATCATAGTTTCCCGCAATAAAATAAAACTCAAAAAAAATTGAGGAAAAATGTCAATCAGTTTTTAGCGAATAAAAATGAAACTAAAACACGGAGAAAATTTATCTTCGGAATTAAGTAGGACGCCGAAGACGCGAAAAAGTACAAATTACTTTTTGGGCGTTTTTTTGCAGTTATGACGTTATGAACGATATTCTTTGTACTATTGAATAAAAAAATTCAACGATCACCGACTTTTTGGAACCTTTTACCAGGTATTTCAAGATTATTTAGAACCTCTGTCCTATCAAAATAATAGTTCTAGTATAGTGTTACCTAAAATGAGTATAAATTCTCTCAACTTGACTCAAAGTCCTGCATGCTGTTAACAGTACGGGTAAGACTAGTATGGGCATAACTAAGCTGACCAACTCTGACGAAAAAATCCGTACACTATGAAAACCGTTTGCCTGAACGTGATGAACGATTTCGCTTCGTTGCGGTATGGTGTACGGATTTTTTCGTCAGAGTTGGTCAGCTTAGGTATAACGGACATCACTGATTAGTATATCGAATAAGAGAAATTAGATCGAAAACTCGGAACCTATTTTATTCTAAAGGAATAATTGTCTATTTGAACAGAAATACATCCTAAAATTAATTACAATAAATTTGTAGCTCTAGCAAATTCAGTTTGAGATAACCGATTTGATTCCGCTCAAATTATTGATCGATTTTTAATGGGAAATAATTGGATCACCCTGATACAGGTGTCAGAAAGTTTTTGTCGCTTTTGTTTCAATGGAAAGTGTTTTAATTTATGCAAATTAAAGTAATGAAAAAAACTTTATCTGAAAAAGAAAATTTGGGATCCCTTGACCATACGATATAATACGTAGATATAGCAGACGATAGCTGATGGAAACATGTGCAGTTATTTGTCTCAGAGACTGAAGTCTTGTCAAAATTTGAGAAAAAAGCGTGATCCATTACATCAAAAAGCCTTTAAAGAAAGGGTTACAAAAATTTGAGAAAATTTTAAACTTAATGTTATATACATGTTAAGCAAACTGGATCAGAGCATTAATGCATAAATATAGATTGGCACGGCTCCTAATGTATAATGAACAGACAACTACAATGCCTGTGTTCTGAACAAGAAGCCGTTCATCAATGAAGAGCAAAGAATTTATATTTAACCCTTAAATGCGCAATGTTGTTTTTAAAACAACATTGTGAAAATCATTTCAAATTTATCACAGTAACGTATTGAAGCTATGGGGCAATATTTGCGGCTTCAAAGGGTTATTTACTAAATAACATTGGAACATTCCATCGGAATATTGGAAAGATTGTAATTTTTGTCGACTAGTCCAACTACAAAGTGTGGTGCACGGTATCTACCTAGCAAAGCAAAACAGCTTTGGCATAACGCATAAAGCAACACCGAAAACTGAAAATCTATACCAATTATTGTACCTATCACATACTTGATTCAGTTTAGTAAACTGCGCTCGTGTTTTTTTTTTACAATGGAGAAGACCTTTATGTCCTAGCCCAGTACACGTGCTAGCGGTAGGGTCCAATCTACCACACTGGTGCACTGGGGGCGTGTCGGACTCGAATGGTGACCAGCCATTAATACCGACTAAACTCCATTGGGCTCCACCATCATTCCTCCCAGGAACTACCTCTCGGTATTACTTCTGGGGGATGGCTGTACTAAATGTACTCATTCACTCTCACTCACGCGATCATACATCCTGTATGAGGCTTACTTGGGTGCTCTCTCAATCACACTTTGATTCACTCTCAAACACTCCCACATGAGGCTGACTTTTGTGCTCACCTTTTACGTTCCATGCGAGGCTGACTTGTGTGCTCACCTTACTCATTCCTTGCTAGGCTTACTTTTGTGCTCGCCCTACCCATACCATGTGAGGCTGACTTGGGTGCTCACCCTATCACCTGATTCACTCTCAATCGTGCCACTCTATTGTACCTTTGTCACTCCCCCTGGCATCCCATGTGGGACATTTTTCTTAGGCCCCACTTCTGACATACCATGCGAGGCTGACTTGTGTGCTCACCTTTTTCACTCCTTGCAAGGCTGACTTTTGTGCTAGCCTCTACCAACCTGTGAGGCTGACTTTTATGCTCACCCTTAACATGCAGTGTGAGACTGACTTGGATGCTCACCCTTTCACTCCTCTGCCACGCCATGAGGCATCGATAGCTTAGTTCCAACATACTACGCTACGACCCTCCCGTCTTGGCATGAGGCAGTCCACTTATACGCCTATACACTCACTCTTCTGTCTTGCTTCGGGGTGGCTGGGTTTACCCCTTACGCGGTTGCCATTCGCTGCGCCAAACCTGCCTCGGCATGAACAGACCATTCACTCCCTTTTTGCGCTTGGCCTTTTTTGCTCCAGCTAACCAATCACTAGTTAGCTGTGCCCGCCGTCTGTTGCTCGGTTCGCCAGATTACCTGTAGCCTACTGGCAATTTGGATGGTAGCAGCCGAGACTGCGTTCCACTTCTCCACCGTTTGACACATCCGCTGAATAAGGGTATCCGATGTTGTGTCCCAGCCACAGACGTCAAGCATTGCTCTTCTTTCGACGTCGAACCGATGACATACGAACAGTATGTGTTCGGCAGTTTCATCTACACCTGGGCAGTCCGGGCAGACTGGGACCTCCGCGTGCCCGAACCTGTGGAGGTACTGACGGAAACAGCCATGGCCTGACAGGAATTGTGTCAGGTGGAAGTGAACTTCCCCATGGGGTCTTCCCACCCAGCTCGATATGCTAGGTATCAGCCGGTGGGTCCACCTACCTTTCGAGGAGTTGTCCCACTCACGCTGCCATCTGGCGACCGAGGTCACCCTGGTGCGCTCTCGGGCTCCCCTATTTCCACGTAGCTCAAAGTACTCCTCATCTTCCCGAATGACCAGCCCGACTGGCATCATGCTCGCTATCACGCAGGATGCATCGTGTGATACCGTGCGGTAGGCAGATATCACTCTGAGGCACATCACGCGGTAGGTGCTCTCCAGTTTCTGTAGGTAACTGGTTACCCTCAGTGCTCTTGACCATGACGGGCCGCCGTACCTGAGGATAGATACAGCAACGCCTGCCAGTAACCTACGTCTACTGGCGCACACCTTTGAGCTGTTGGACATCATTCTCGATAGTGCCGCAACAGCAGTCGACGCTCTCTTGCACGTATAGTCGACATGGCTGCCGAAGGTCAGCTTGTCGTCTATAATGACTCCGAGAGACTTCAGACTTCGCTGTGAAGTGATCGCGACTTCTCCCACATGGATAACTGCATGTTGTGCCGACTTGCGGTTGTTGACGATAACTACCTCCGTCTTATGATGAGCGAGCTCCAGGCCTCTCGCGCTCATCCATTCCTCCACCGTGCTAATCGCGTGTTCTGCGGTTAGTTCTACCTCAGGAATTGACTCCCCGTAGACCTCCAAGGTTACGTCGTCGGCAAAGCCGACGATCTTGACCCCAGGAGGGAACTTCAGTCTCAGAACCCCGTCATACATGAGGTTCCATAGCACCGGGCCTAGGATCGAGCCCTGCGGGACTCCGGCGGTAATCGGAACCCTTTTCTGACCGGCATCGGTCTCGTATAGCAGTACGCGGTTTTGGAAGTAACTTTCCAGGATCCGGTACAGACCCACCGGTAGGCTAAGCCGGTGTAACGAGAGCGCGATGGCATCCCAGCTTGCGCTGTTGAATGCGTTCTTCACGTCAAGTGTCACTAACGCACAGTATCGAATACCTCGCCTTTTTCGTTGGATCGCTATCTCGGCAGTATTTATCACTGAGTTGAGAGCGTCCACTGTGGACTTACCCTTCCGAAAGCCAAACTGGTTGCTTGACAGACCGTCCGTACCTTCCGCGTACGGGGTGAGCCTGTTGAGGATGATCCTCTCAAGCAGTTTGCCAGTCGTGTCTATCAGACAGATTGGTCTGTACGCCGATGGGTCGCCTGGCGGCTTCCCGGGCTTCGGCAACAGCACCAGTTTCTGCCTTTTCCATCTATCGGGGAAACGGCACTCGTCAAGGCATCTCTGCATAGCTAGCCTGAACATGTTCGGGTTCGCTATGATCGCTGCCTTGAGAGCGTTGTTTGGAACTCCATCCGGCCCTGGAGCTTTGTTCATTGCTAGGGATTTAGCCACTGCGAGTAGTTCTTCATTCGTCACTGGAGCCACCATTTCGACCGTGCCCGCACTGTCTCGTAGTGCAGGTGGCCAGGGGCTTGTGGCTCGAGACGGGAAGAGTACTTCGATAATCGTTGCCAACCGGTCCGGAGACCGTTCTGGGGGTGAGAAGCCCCCTTTGGTCTTGGCCATCACAATCCGGTAGGCGTCACCCCACGGATTCGCGTTGGCACTCTCACACAGGTTGTCGAAACACGCTCTCTTGCTGCTTTTAATAGCCTTGTTAAGGGCTAATTTCGCAGCTCGAAACACTTCACGGCGGTTCTCTCTTGCATCCTCGGTGCGAGCTCTTTGCATCCTACGTCTAGCTCTGAGACAGGCTGACCGTAGAGCTGCAATCTCGGCACTCCACCAGTATACCGGGCATCTACCGTTTCTTGGCAGTGTTTTTCTCGGCATAGTGGCGTCGCACGCGCGTGATAGAACAGCTACCAGCGCATCCCCGCTTAGACTGTCGGTGTTGGCCTCCAGTCCCAGGGCCGCGGTGAAAGCTTCGCTGTCGAAGTGATTGGACTTCCACCCGCGTACCTGACAGGGATCTCCCGCCCTCGGATGCTGCACACCATAGTTGATCTTAAAGCGGATTGCTAAATGATCGCTATGGGTGCAGCCTTCGTCTACCCTCCATTCCATGCCTGGAGCCAGACTCGGGCTGGCAAAGGTCAAATCAATCCACGCCTCCACTCCGTTTCTACGGAATGTACTAGCGGAGCCATCATTAGCTAGCACAGTATCGAGTTTCGCAAGCGCTTCCATTAGCGCTTGACCCCTGCTATTTGTACAGCGGCTGCCCCACTCCACTGCCCAAGCGTTAAAGTCTCCCGCTATTACTACCGGTTTCCGGCCCACGAGGTCCGACGAGAGCCTGTCGATCATCTGGTAGAACTGTTCTATTGGCCACCTTGGTGGGGCGTAGCAGCTGCAATAGAACACACCATTGATCTTGGCAATCGCCACACCCTCGGCGGAGGGGTGTATTACCTCTTGAACCGGGAACCTTCCCGTTGTACAGATTGCCACCATTCCAGACCCGTCCGACACCCAATTGCCGTTGCCGGCAGGGATGCTGTACGGGTCTGATAAGAGGGCGACATCTGTCCTCGACTCCGAGACCGACTGCCACAGCACCTGTTGGGCTGCTGCACAATGGTTAAGATTTAGCTGTGTGACTCTCACGGCTTCTTCTTATTTAACTCGCCGAAGGGACACGAAGGTCCGCCCATAGCATGTTTATGGGCTTGCTTCTTAGCGGTGCAGATAAGGCACTTATATGCCTTAGTGCACCCCCGCTCTTTATGTCCCTCCTCGCCGCAGCGACGACATAGCTTGCTCCTATCTATGCCTTTGCATTCGTATGCTTTGTGGCCGGATTCGAGGCACCGATAGCACCTATCCACTGAAGGCGGCTGGGGTATACTAATAGGGCATACCGACCAGCCGATCTTCAGCTTCCCTTTCTCGGTTACCTTTTTGGCATCCGCATTCAGTAGCCTGAGGTAGGCTACTTGGGTGCCAGAGGGTCCGTCTCTCAATCGCACAGAGGCCCGCTCGATTGTGACGTCGCTCTCCACAGCGAGGTCACTCTCGCCCTCGCTTACCTCACCCAGGCGGCGTTTGACCTTGACGGTTGCACGCCGAGTGGTGTCGGTTTTGGCACCCTCGCCTGGCGACTTCCTAGGGCGCTTCACATTCGATGCCGTCTTGCGATTGCCCTTTCCTTTTCCCTTCGAGGGGAACTCGGTCGCCGCTCCGATCGACGTGGCTGCTCCGTAGAAGGTAAAGGCTACTGTCTGTGAACCTCTATCGACCTTCTCTCTTTCCTCCCTATTGGAGGCCACTGTCTGGGTTTCTCTGTCGGGCCTCTCCCGACATTCCACCCTCTCAACATAGGCCTGCTGTTCCTGTCTTGCGACACGAACAGCTTTCCGGAGCTCCAGGAGGCTCAACTTCAACTCCTTGGCTATGTTCTGCTTTGCGCTAGCGAAGTCGATTATAGAATCGAGTTGCTTCGCTACTTTGCGCATCGCAGCTATTGGCCCCTCCGATGCATTGGTAGGGATATTGCCTACCGCTGCTGGGGGGTCACTGGTGCTTTCGGATGCAGCACTCATCGCTCCACTACTCTCCCCACGGGGGGGGGGGGGGAGACCTCGCCAAACCACCTCTAGCGAAGGGGTTTGGCACCTCCGTCTGTTTGTTTTTATTTTTATTTATCTCCATGTAAAGTCCCACGAGTAGCGCGAGAAATATATGTCCGCCACGCCAGAGCTCCGCATTAGCGTGGTAAGGGACGCTTACTGTGGGGGTTGCCCAGGTACCCCACAGGCTCCGTTAACGATCGAGCATCTTTTTCACCCCCTCGATCACTCATCCCTCGGCACGGGTCGCTTCACGCCTTGGAATTGGGGTTATGCCCTACCTTGCTTTACGTGGTGATTTCGGCCCGGATCATCACAACCATCCTCCTTTACCAGGGCTTTGGACCTGTAGCTCTGGTTCTCAATAGTTCCATGTACGTATGTTATTACAGACATGCTACTATTGGGATCCGTCATTCGCTAGCGGAGTTAAACTGCGCTCGTGTACCCGCGTTAATGTACCTAAGCATGAGCACAAAACGAAAAAACCAAAATTGCTTCTACCCGTATACAGCATTGAACCGGAAAGACTAACTGAAAAATAAGAACAAGTCCAGCATTGTTCAAGTAAAAAAATAACTTTCCGTTAAGCCTTACCGTCACACCCAGATAATCGAATATTTTTTCGCGGATAACTAATCGAATCACGGATAATCAACCCTAAACTGTATATAAAAATAAGGAAGAGGGACGACACTTAATCATTGGTGATACTTAATCCCTACCCACATTACAGAATCTAAATACATAATACTCCGTCTTGAACCATCGTTCGATCGGATCATAAAACTTGATAGCTCCTGGTTTACCTAGAGTTTACGGTACGGTTCGTAATGTATAAAGAATGGACAATTATAGAGCCTGTGTTCTGGACAAGAACCGGTTCATCAATGCGAAAAACAAACAATTAGTTTTTAGTTTACATTGAAATAATCTATCGGAATATTTAAAAAATTGCAATCTTTGTCGACGAGTCCAAATTCAACATCTTTGATTTAAAAGGTCTCGTTGTTTCTACGTTGCGTTGCGTTGTGACGATGATTTTAGCGGATTGCACACTGACTTCATCATGTTTAACTGCTGATTATCTAATAAGAGTTGCTTAGGAAATGGTAAGTAGGAATTCATACCAATCCGACCCATATTAAAACCTCAACAGCATGATAGCCATCATTGCCGGCCGCCCCCATCTTCATCGTTCACGGGGAAGGATAAAGGATAAGGTAGACAGGAAGTGTTGATGCTCCACCTACTTAACGGCAGGACGACGATTCATCAGACTCTTCCATAGGTTGTCGCGGAGTTGGTAGTTTGGAAGGGTATCAGGTCTAGGATTCGCTCCAAGTAAGCAATGCGACCTGTAAAGCATATTTTATTAGGTAATAGTTTAGTTAGTCTACGAGTGCCCGATCACTCGAAAGAGAAGATCTTGTTTAGTTTTTGGTTTTTTTTTTAACTCTGGGCAGCCGGCTACCGAGAGTATATTATGTTCCCTAAACAAAAGCAATTTGACTCCACACAGCCGACCGTGGGAGTATTGCCTAGAAAAGCTAATGGGCCGTAATGCGTAATGGGCCGGATCACTATTCATTGCAACAGTGTTTGGACAGAATTCGCTACTTCTTCTCAACGATATATTTATTGGCTTGAAAACTACCGTGTGATAACACATTATACAGGCAAAAATAGCGCGAGATGTTATAAATCAACGAAAATATTTCTCATTTTCCATATCGGATTGTTTGTGGAATACAAGTATACGAGCGATAATAACGAACACTGATGGGAAATATAAAGGACTGTTAACCTGATGCACGAGCTTGTTAGCAATAGAAGGAGCTTGAAATTAGATTCATAAAAACAGACGCGACGAATTTTCAATACGTGTTGACCCGTGATCATAGATACTAGTCAGATTAGTCGTATTGGGCAATGTTTTCTCGGCTAGATCTGCTCGCACCCGCTCATTCTGCTACTATCGGCAGAAAGCTGATAGCACCCAGTCGTCGCCGGTCTAAGGACCAAATGTCATCAATAGACTTAGACTCGCGTGGAGGCATGAGATAGGAAACTTGTGAGAATTTTGTTATCCCACCGTTTGACGACCTTAAAAGGTCTCGTTGTTTCTAGTGGACAAAAACCGAACTTAGATCTGAACGTGAAATGCCTTAAAGCAGCAGATACGGGCAGAGATGGTGGATTAGTTATATGTGGTATTATATGTCCACTAGAATGGTTCAGAATGTTCATTTCAATATGAATATCAACTTTTAAAACAAAGTTCTCGTAAAATTGTACTTTTATTTAGAAATGGTGGATATAACAAATTATATCAGGAGAATGAGACGTACTAAAACGCTTATTGAAAATTCAATGCAAAAACGGTTGAAAGCTGCATTTACAAATAAAAGTTATTACACTGATGATCTATTATGGAAACTTTAATTGATTTTGAAGAAAATGTGTACCGTACGAATATGATTTTGAAAGATCTATCTTTAGAATTATGATTGTTTATGATACAATGAGCATTTGTATTACAAAACTGATGTTTATATCATCCTTATATGCTGTCTAGTAAATTTTTTCTAAATCAAATATCTCGTAAACTTAAACTTGTAAAATGCACATAAGCACATATGAAAATTGAAATTTTCATAAATCTTCATAACATCACTCGGTTTTCGCTTAAAAACTTTCCCACAAGCGTTAGATCGTTTCGCGATCTTCAGGACTTTCTTTGCTTTTGCATCGATTTATTTTTAGAATGCAATGGGCGACTCTTGGAAAAATTTATTTTGTAAAAGTCGAGTTACAGTAAAAAAATGATTTGATTGCCTGTGTAAAATGTCTTAGTCCCCTATACTGATGAAATGTTGAAAGTATTATCAAAATCGAAGATGATCGGACACGTTTAAACTGCCGAAGGGTTAAGAAGCTTGTCAGAAGTGTTATAAAATACTAGACTGGGGAAAACTTTAAGTTAATCGGTTATCTAAAATTACTATTTCAAAGATTAAGAAGCTTGTCAGAAGTGTTATAAAATACTAGACTGGGGAAAACTTTAAGTTAATCGGTTATCTAAAATTACTATTTCAAAGATTCCTCGAAATATCAAATGTTAGAATACAATATAGAGCATTTACTGTATATTGGTTTTGTTTCCACAACTGCACCAATTAACAGGCCGATTTTTTCACCCTTGCTTAACTTTTAAACCAGGTTCACCAGTATGTTTGAACCTGGCTTAAGGTTCAGGCCGAGCCAACCAGCCAGGTGTCGAGATCTGTTCGGCGATTCCGGTGGAGCAGTGTGTGTATGTGTGTGTGAGTGAGAGAGAGAGCTAAATATGCTAGGAAAGCTTAGGATTATTATTGATATCAGAACTCTGCAATGAGTGTCTATTGGAATGTTTTCAGGCAGGTATTTGATATTGATGTTATTAAACAACTGTATTTTTAAATTATGTAGGACATCGAACAAGACTTATTTTTTTATTTTAGGTTGAAAATCTCAAAATGTGAACTTCAGAATGATTTGAAGAACGTAGAATACGCACCTAGATATTTTACGCAATGTATTGTAGTATATTGAAGTTTTGTAAATCAGTACAGTAAAATCGGTCGTAGAGGCCAATGTGAATCCAATATAATTTCAAATTAGAAACTTCTACACGTTTTATTAACGTAAAATAAATTGTTAGTAGAACAAAACGTGGTGAAATAAGTGGATGAGTCATTATATATGTGTATCAAGGCGTTGTGGAACGTGCAGTTTAATGCCAATGTTTTGATGACATTACTGCACTTAGCCTGAAATCGAGACGGTTCAATAAGTTGACCCAGAGAAACTCAAAAATTCCCATTCTGCAAAAAGTTGAATAACTTTCACAATTTCCGTACGATTTAAACTAATAAGTGTTTATTTTTTTGGTTATTAGCAGGCTTTAATAGACCCATAAAAATATAATTCTTCTAATACTTCATCTTGCCCAAAATATTGACCAATTGCACATTTTTCAAATTAAGAAACAGTTCAATAAACTCGTAAATAACGTCAGAAGTGCATTAAATTACTTTTAATTCAACATAATAATATTTCATATCGATGCACTAGAACCAAAGATATTTGGAATTTACTGAACGTACGTTTGGTTTTGGAGGTGAAATTCATTTTTTTACTGTAACTCGAAAATTGCTCTACTGTAAATTTCTTGGACTTTATTTCCAGATTCAGCACACAGTTTTACATCGAAAATAATCAACAGCTTATTTAGTTCAGAAATGCTGTAAATTAGTGTAATTATTATTGTAATTTTGAATTAAATCAGTCAGCATCATTAAATTTTTAACTTCAATCCAATTATTTTTTTGGTGTGGGGGGGGCTGGTGTTGAACCCCAAAGCCTCCTCTTGGCTACACCGCTGCTTGGAGTTATTTATTTCGCTTTTCATTTTCCGAGATATGTTTCATATCGATCCGAGGGTCATTAGTTAGAAAATTTGTAGACAGAAGGTTGAATTTATTGATTGGACTTCCAGTTGCAGAGTTACGAGTTGAAGAGTGCGACCACACAGCAAATTCTCATATAAAGTGAAATGAAAAATTCTCAAAGGGGGTAGTAAGGGAAAATTTCAAAATCGAATTTGTATTTTTGATGCCAAATGACTTTAAAATGCATGAAACGTTGAGATTTGATGAAATCTCGAAGAAATTTTTTTGACAAAGATTGACTTTTTTGGACTTTGACACATTTTTGCCTTTCTCATATAGAAAGGTTATGCAATCACTCTAAAAATCGTCAACCTAATCCCGGCCTCCTAGTTGTTTTACCTATAAAGGATTAGGTAGGAGTATGCAATGAGGGGTTGTTGCTTTAAAATTAAAAACTACAGTAGGATTCCGTTTTTGGCAACATTTTTTTTCAGTTGCCAAAACTGGAACCGTGCCAAAAATGGAACCTTACCTTAAAAGCTTTTATTTTCAATTTGTGACATCATAAATGTTACAAGAATATTAATTATAAAAGAATATGTGAAATGGAATGAAATAATAGAAAAAATCAACAAATTTAACTTTATTCGCTATGCCCGCCCCCATAAAATATAGCAAATACGACTCCTATGTTTGGAAATAAAGTCAAAAGCGATATCCATTATTACAACAAAATGATTATTGAGCATTTTTCAAAAGATTTACTATGAACAAAAATAATTTTGCCAAAAACGGAAACCATTTGTTGCCAAAAACGGAACTTTTTTATTGCCAAAAATGGAGCATGCCAAAAACGGAACGTGCCAAAAACGGAATCTTACTGTAGTTTAAAATTTCTTAACAAGTTGGAAATTTTCGGCAGGGTCCGGACCCTCCGGATCTTTCTCCTTGATCCGCCGCTGGTTTCGAGTGATGTTTCGGTGTCGACACATAGTATCTCAAGATCTTGGCTGTCGATCCATTGTATGTATGTGCAAATCGTATTGAATATGTAATATACATTTCCATCATTGTATTGAACATAACCAGTCATGAAATCGTAGTTTGGACAAATGAGAAAGGTACAATTGCACCACTAGGTGAATTAAAACAGGTTTTTAGTAACAAGCCGCTAAAATGTGTCATCCCGTAAAGATTTGTTGCCCCTCCTCTTTCGGTTCGAATTTCAGTCATTTCAAAAGTTAAATATTGAAGCACATACATGAACCAAAACGCGGTGAAAACAAAGCGTGGTGCACAGTATCAACCTAACAAAGCAAAACGAAATCAGCTTTGGCATAAAACAAAACCGAGGAAAGTCTATACCAACATTTGTAGGTACCTGCTACAAACTTGATTCTGAGCTTGCAGATTGCTGAGTGCATGTCGATTTTTCCAGTTTCGCTTTGTGCTGTGATGCGAATCTCATAATGGTTTGTTCATCTCCAGCTATCTGTTCTGCGATGAATACAAAGCCTGCCCCATAAAAAATTTGACATTTGCGAAATTGAGCACTCGACCGACGAATTCGGGTGCCTTCAAGATCGACCTACTAATGTACCGACTAAATTAAATTACGTCGGGGGAAGAGTTTCGTCACCATATTAATCAATAGATTTCATCTGTTTAAATCTTGTACCCGACCCAATCGGCTGAAAAATCGGTCGAAAAAAATTTGCTGCATTGAAGCAAGATTTAATAGTTAGATTATTCAGCAGACGAAATCGGTTCTCGTATTGTTGACAAATGCAATAGTCGAAAATTTGAAGCGCCAATTTTAATTTTGATTTGTTAAACATTTATTTTCTTGTAAATTGAAAATAAAAATAGCGAAAAATTACAGCGCTTATACCTTTAAGAGAATGAAGTGATTTTAGACTCTGCCATCGCTCGGATAGTTTTAGGTAAGTCTGATTAATGCTTTTGTTGTTCGTTCTTATTCATTTCTAATAATATGTAGGTAGGTGCTATTGATTTAATTTGACCATAGCCCGTACGGGATTGAAAAACCTGAACAAGGACGTCAACTAGTCCGCATATCAAGAACAAACGGAAGATCCGGAATAGGAATTATCGACAGGTCATGCCAACTTTCAAGTGTAAGTCTTTTAGATATAATATAAGAAATAATATAAACATATTTATCTACTAAAGCCTGTCTCGTACTTACTTTGAGAAATTTCCAGTGAATATGAGGTCCACTGATATGAACAATTTTAAACTGTCGACTGATCTACCTATTTAATCGTTTTCCATCAACCGATTTCGACAAATTTCGTCGGCCCATTTCGTCTGGTATAGCGTCGACGGACACTCATGTTAAACTCTCATAAGCGTCGGTGCAACAATCTATAAATTCGTCGGTGTCAAAGTCGGGCGATTCAGCCGACCAAAACCGATTTCGTCGTGGGTTAAATCGGGAGGATTTTTTATGGGGTGATGAGTGGCGTAGTCGAGTAAAGGCTGGCACAATCTGGCTTAGAATATCACACAGCATTGTGTTCGACGGACGGATGAAGTAAACTCTTCCGAATGCCACGCTCACTGAATCTGGAGAAGGTCTCTCTATGAGAATTTTTTGTATAAGGTGGAATGCGTGCTAGGTTTGGTTGCAGGAGGAGGATGATGTGAAAAGGCTACTCAATGCACAGCGTACGATCGTGTGCAGTTTCACATTGGTTTGAAGTGAAATTGTCCTTTTTCTTTTTCAAATATTTGGTGCAGTTATACTGCTTAAGGCATGGTTATACGAAAATTAATTCTAAAGAGTTAAAGGGGTCCTCTACTCGCGAGGCCTAAAATTGAGCACTTTTTTGGGAATAAATTGTAAAGCATCTCCTCAATGCATTTTAAAACTTTTTTTTTTATTTTGAAGATACATGTTCTGACTTTTCAATTTTACATTTCAAGACGAAAAGAAAAATCTCTACCGAGCTTGAAAATTCATTGATGACATTGATGTTGAAACTGCATGAGTCCCGCTTAAGTAAAGTTTTGGCAAATTGGGTAATCTGTAATCAGAAAACTTATAATTTTTATTATCATAGTCACGTTGGCTATGTTGAGACGAGAGAGATTTCTTTTATTTTATACTTTGTAAAAGCATAACGATTTGTGAAAATTTCCAATATTTAGGGTAAGGTGGGGCAAATCCGACCTAGTAAATGGTATTAGCTGTAAAATGCTCATTTTACATCGGATCAAGTCGTTTTATGTACCAAATTAAAGGTTAGACTCCTGAGCAACTTTCTGTATATAGCATTTAATTTTAGGATTTTGGGAATATCTTGAGTTACAAGCGTTTTACAAAAATGTTCATTTTTGCTGTTTTCAAAAATGGTGGGGTAAACCCGACCCCCTATGTTTTTGGTTGATTTAGTGCAGATATTACTCAAATTTTATGCTTGATCAATGATAAATCAATGAATGTTGTGTTATTGAATTGTAACATGAAGAAAATGGAGTTCAATGTCTATCTTGGTATGCTAAAATCACGAGCAGTAGCACGTAATGATATTCCCATGTGCATCGGAGCAATTGCTCAACGAATACTATAATCATCACGTTTTTGTGTCTTTCGTTTGTAATTATAAACCATTTTGCATAAAAATAATAAATAATAACAATAAAATACATTTCAATTTGATAAATAAAAAATTTCTTAGCAAAAAAGCGGTCGGATTTACCCCAATATTTGGAGGTCGGATTTGCCCCACCGCGTCATTTTTCATTATGATGCAATTAAAAAAATATGAAAAAGCTTGAACTAAATTCATCTATGCACTTTGTAGGACTTAAATCAAAGAATTTAAATCCACTTACATTTATTATGCAATCACTTTAACAATCAGGAATATCCTGTAGTCAATGATGCACAAAAGTCAAATCAAAAGTTGTAAAAACACACTTTTTGTCGTATGAGCATCCCAATGTAGACTGATAAAATGCTGTCATACCACCATTATGCTTATTTTCGATGCTCTACATGACAACATTGATATTAGTTCGCGTAGTGCTTCCGGTTTTCGGTAACAGCGGGGGGTCGGGTTTACCCAACGGTCGGATTTGCCCCACCTTACCCTACGCCTATTAAGGACCATCAAAATGGAACAAATTGACATTTTACAAATCCCTCTCGACCAAACATAGCGGTATATTTTCTGAACAATTGGAGAAAAAATTATTGAAAACGGACCAGTACTTCTATGAAAAGTCTTACTTGACCACCTTGAAAACTCTACTTTCGGGAAAACGCGTTTAAAAATAAAATACGGTGTATAACTCGATTGTAGTACCTTACTAGATAATCTATTATAGCGGGTCCGCAGAGCTCACCTTCCTCATCATGAAAATGTTCTTGGCTTACCACATTTTGTAGTTCGACTAGTCGACAAAAATTACAATCTTTCCAATATTCCGATGGAATGTTCCAATGTTGTTTAGTAAATAACCCCTTGAATGGAGTGGGCGTAGCGTAGTTGGTAAATCGATTGCCTTGTACGCAGCGCACCTGGGTTCGAGTCCCGACCCCGCACATAGGGTTAGAAATTTTTCATAAGAGATTTTTCTAACCCGAAGAGGCGAATGACCTTAAGGTTAAAACCTCTATAATCGAAATAAAAAAAACCCTTGAAGCCGCAAATATTGCCCCATAGCTTCAATACGTTACTGTTATAAATTTGAGATGATTCTCACAATGTTGTTTTAAAAACAACATTGCGCATTTAAGGGTTAAATATCAATTCTTTGCTCTTCATTGATGAACGGCTTCTTGTTCAGAACACAGGCATTGTAGTTGTCTGTTCATTATACATTAGGAGCCGTGCCAATCTATATTTATGCATTAATGCTCTGATCCAGTTTGCTTAACATGTATATAACATTAAGTTTAAAATTTTCTCAAATTTTTGTAACCCTTTCTTTAAAGGCTTTTTGATGTAATGGATCACGCTTTTTTCTCAAATTTTGACAAGACTTCAGTCTCTGAGACAAATAACTGCACATGTTTCCATCAGCTATCGTCTGCTATATCTACGTATTATATCGTATGGTCAAGGGATCCCAAATTTTCTTTTTCAGATAAAAGTTTTTTTTTCATTACTCTAATTTGCATAAATTAAAACACTTTCCATTGAAACAAAAGCGACAAAAACTTTCTGACACCTGTATCAGGGTGATCCAATTATTTCCCATTAAAAATCGATCAATAATTTAAGCGGAATCAAATCGGTTATCTCAAACTGAATTTGCTAGAGCTACAAATTTATTGTAATTAATTTTTGGGATGTATTTCTGTTCAAATAGACATTTATTCCTTTAGAATAAAATAGGTTCCGAGTTTTCGATCTAATTTCTCTTATTCGATATACTAATCAGTGATGTCCGTTATACCTAAGCTGACCAACTCTGACGAAAAAATCCGTACACCATACCGCAACGAAGCGAAATCGTTCATCACGCTCAGGCAAACGGTTTTCATAGTGTACGGATTTTTTCGTCAGAGTTGGTCAGCTTAGTTATGCCCATACTAGTCTTACCCGTACTGTTAACAGCATGCAGGACTTTGAGTCAAGTTGAGAGAATTTATACTCATTTTAGGTAACACTATACTAGAACTATTATTTTGATAGGACAGAGGTTCTAAATAATCTTGAAATACCTGGTAAAAGGTTCCAAAAAGTCGGTGATCGTTGAATTTTTTTATTCAATAGTACAAAGAATATCGTTCATAACGTCATAACTGCGAAAAAACGCCCAAAAAGTAATTTGTACTTTTTCGCGTCTTCGGCGTCCTACTTAATTCCGAAGATAAATTTTCTCCGTGTTTTAGTTTCATTTTTATTTATTTTGAGTCACATTTTTCCTCGGGAGAATCTGATCGACAGTTTTCTTCGAACCTTTCTCAATAACAATTTCCGTCGCGACTTTTTGTTTATCGTTTTTGTCCAAACATTTTTGAGCTTCATTTTTCCTCGGAAGAAATTACTTGTCATTTTTCCTCGGAGATTTCTCAGTTACTTTTTTCGGCGCTACTTTTTGTTTATCGTTTCTCTCTACCTATTTTTTGACTTTCATTTTAGTCTGGGCGTGTCATTTGAAACACCACATGAAATGCTTTTTAATGGATTTTCATGTGAAATTCAAAGGAAAATCATTTCTTTTACTTTTTAACATGAGAACGCACATGAAAGTGATGTTTAATCACAGAGAACAGACATATAAGCAAGAACAAACTTTCCCGATAAACCTGTGTAAACATTCAAATGAAAATACGTTGAAAATCGCCATCGCATACAGGTTTGCATGCGTGAGTCACAATTGTATCCATGTTTGCACACAAGTCCCGTATAGCGATTGCTGGACGATCGAAGCGCCGGCAGGTGGCAAGTTGCTACTTGCTGTTGCCATTTCAAAACGACAGTTTTATTTCTTACACAAGTTTAAAACTTTACTTGTATGCCAGTCATCAGTCATCATTTAATTACATATGGTTTTATAGTGTCGATTATTTTCAGTGCATCTGTGAAAGTTTTTGACGTAGAATCGCCAATGGTTTGCTGACTTTTTTCCATCTTGAACGAAATTTCACTGACAACTGCACAACAATTAGCGGATGTATACAGTACACTCTAAAGAGAAACTGGGCTAAATTTGGTTAATTTCAGTCAAGTATGAAAAAGTTGCCCTAGTTTAAAAGTGTTGTAGTAATTATCAACCCACCCTTTACTTAGGCCGAACGTCGTTCACTCCGTGCTTATTACCCCCATATACTTCTTTCTTTTGTGCTCTTTGTATAATGAAATGACTATATAAAATTTGCAAGCATATGAATATTATATTTATATAAATGTGTTAAATTATGTTTGAGTTCCAATAATCGTCAATAATCAAAGTTCATATGTCATAGAATAAACAACCAATAATAAGTAATAATCATTTTACTACTAGCATCAAGGTAATTATATTCATTGCAGTATTTTGTCAAATATGGTATTTGTTCAACGGTTGTTCGCAAATAATAATTTGATCTTACACACCACAACATCGTTTTGCTGCTGTCTAAGTCTTGTCATGATATGACTGTGATTGTTGTTGATTGATGAAGTTGTAAGTTGAAGGAGGTACAGCTTAATAAATAAACAATAACTGCTTGCAGCGGTATCTTTCTAGTTATTTTTCTTACACTATAATACATACTGATCTTCAATGTGCGCAAATAAAGCAGATAGACGACACACACTGAATGTGATGGTGTGATTTGAAAACCATAAGCTGTACTCATATGCGATGAGGATGTTAGGCACATGTGGAACAACGATTTCAATGGTGAAAATGACACTACCGCGCGACCTTCCGAAATTACTTGACCAAACTTCCAGAAAACTAGACCTAACCTCCATAGTTTAGACTGATGATATAAAGGCACAATCTGTTCGCTTTCGTAAGTTTTTAGATAATCAGCCTATTCTGCATTACGACGGATCGCTTTTTCGAACGAATGTGATTTGTATTCTCAATAACGACAGCAAAACCAAACGAGGGCCTGCTTCGATCGAACCACATTCGTTCGAAAATGTGATCCGTCGTAATGCAGAATAAGGCTGAATATCCAACTAGCATGAGTTGGCGGGTGAACTAACGAGCTTAGAATGGTTGGTACAACAGGATCATTCGCGTTTCTAACTTTATGGCGACACATTTCTAATTAATTGTCCAAAATGGCGGTTATAGTTTTGCGATAATGATGAAATATTTACCAGTTCGCGATAGTTTTACCTTGTGCGTATGTTTAGTAAAAAGTAGTAAAATATTTCAAAGACTAGTTTGACAAATATAAAGCCCTAGACTTTTCATTGGGTTGGGAAAAACTGAAAGATTGCATCTAAACGCAGGACGGCTACAGGTGTGCACATTTTTTTCTGTGTGTGAGTGCGGTTGTCATTTTTCTTCGGTGAAGCCGAAAAAACAAGAGGATATGAAGAAGAAAAGCACAAACAGTTGACGTAGCGGGCCCTTCTGTTGCCATAAGTTTTGTTTCGGTTCGGTCATAGTTAATTTAATCGATTATTTTCGATGTAAAAAGTGTCCATAAGTGTTCTAATCGATAGATCCGGGGCCCTATTCTCACAGTCACGTCACTTAGTGACTAGAAGGAAATTTTGTTCTAGTCACTGGGTGACGTGACTGTGAGAATAGGGCCCCCGAAGTGAAGCTCGGACTTTTCTCACTTTTCATCGTGTGCCAAAGAATCAGGATGCTCGTTCGGATGTTGATGTTTACTTCAAGGGCCCCGACCGCCATGCTTAATTTTGCAAGTATAATACACGGTTAAATAAAACAACCTGCAGAATAAGTTCTTTTAACTTTTGAGTTGTGCGTCGCTTTCGCACTTATTAGTGTTGTCAAAAACAAAAAAAGAGATTTGACTCAGTCGAGGTCTTCCGTGGAGGAAGGTACTTTTGAGTTGTTTGGGGTGAACTCAAAATTAGGTAAATTCAACTTAAATTTGAATATAAAAAACTTATCAATCAGTTGTAATTTTTGCCGTGGTTAAATGGAAACTACCTTCAACACGGTTTACCTAATTTTAAGTTCCCCCACGATACCACGAGATTGAGTCAAAGGAACTCAATTTTAGGTAGTTTTTCGTTTCCGTGTACTAATACACTCAAAAGTGTCAAATGTTCCCACCTTTTTCTCCATCTTGATCTAAAAAAAAATTAAATACAATTCAATATTAATTCGTCAAAAGGGCGAAAGTGTTTTTTGTAAACAAACTTGTTTCGCTCATTAGTCTGCTGCACAGTTGAATTTCATAAAAATTTGCGTTAATGTAAATTTTTACGCTTCGTAGAAGTAATTTCAATTGTTTTCTGCTTTGAAATTATAGTAAATTAAGAGAAACCATCAAAATAAAAGTTTGTTTACAAATCTTATTCGCCCTTTTGCAAATTTAATATAGAATTGATCTTCCTTAATGATAATATCATACTACTGTTCAAATGTATCTGAAGAATAAATAGAACACAATATCTTTTACTGTCTACTAACGCATAATATTGCGACTCGCTGATGGAAACTTACAAAGGTGATGGAATTTCGCTGGAAGGTTTCGTTTTTTCTCTTTTTAGTATTGACGTGAAGATTGAAGTGCATAAGTTTTACGTAGTACACGAAAGGCTGATGGTTGATGAAAAAGAAAGCTAATTATACGTATTGATGGCTTAGTTCTTGACTTATGAAATATTGTACTTACAGAAGGTAGCTATATCGAAACAGGAGACGCGACTGGTAGGTATAAAGTTTTAGTAGATAATTGATCTATGTTTAATGCATGCTTTCGTGACTCCACAATGCTTAAATATACGGAATTATTCTGTTGATAAAATGTTTTGTTATGCCTTTTACAATTGCGTGTTTTCTTATGGAGTAGCACAATTATTGAATTGGTATAATTGTATCTACACATTGAAAGGTATAGTTAGAATTAAAAAAAACATTCCCTGCCATCAACATTCAAATCTTCATTACATACTAACGGAAACTATCGGTTGTGTAAAATGGATTTCTAGAATTATCACTGACTGAATTTTATTCTAAAAACATCACTTGCAAATTACTCACAACATCGCAAAAAATCACGAAAATAACAGTTCCGTTAGTTGAATCTCACTATGTTCGGCACAAGATGGGCTATTTCCCAAAAATAACAATTTGATCGCCATTTAAAAGTGCTTTATTCAGTGCTACGATGTGTGTGAAATAATTACAAAAGTAATTCAATGCAAATGCAATAGCTTTAAACTTTTTTTTTTAATCAAGCGATTTTTATTAAAATCGATTCAAAAAACCGTTTTGTGATTGTTATCATTTTGCAGACATTCAAAATTAAAGCCCCTTACAATTAGAGTTAACGCTATGTCGGATAGTCTTGATTTTGTGAATTCCAAACGCGAAGTTGACAGTGCGAAAATAGCGACTTATTTGTTCGATTTAAAAATTAGCAGATGATTATAACTACATGTTTTAATAATTAGTATCACTCCAATTGTAATCATTTTGAAGATTTGATTTCAAGAATAGTAATAGTAGCTGTTACATGCAAATATGTTGTCACAAAACCAAGTAAAAAAACGGATACCTAATATAAAAAGGAACAAAAATTTAGTCTTCTGCGGAATCGTTTAAAGTCATTTGCCAATCAGTTCCATTATTAATAATTCTCTGATTGCCCTTCGTCAAGTGTTCCTCAATATCTAAAAGATTTTTGGTTCTCTCCTCATCTAAAATTATTTCGTCGAGATTTGAAATAGCTGATTTTGTCGGAACCGACTTGCCAGACGGAGAAGTCTTTGCGCCTATCTTCAGCACTGGGGTTGAAGTTGGATTTTTATTGGGATTTGTATTACTTTTACGTAGAATTGTCGTAGGGTTGCTCGGTTTTAATGTAGTAGATGTCCGGCTTGTTGACTTGGACACGGAGGTGCTCGTTTTATTAGTAGCAGGAGTCCTCTGAGTAGCACTCTGAAAGAAAGAATTGTTTGTAATATGTTTAGCGATTGACTTTTTAAAGCAAATCATTCATGTAAGGTAAATAAATAAATAAAGCCAGGTAAAGGTAAATAAATAAACAAAGCCATCATCACATACTAAAACCTCCAAACTTTATGCGTCCTAACACTGGTGCTAAGAAGATTAAGAACATTAAAGAAGCTTTTTATCTGAAAAATAATCTTTTCCGGCTAATTTTTCAGTGATTATGCAGTGTACTGCCGTTCTACGCATAATTGTCCCATGTATATAGGGAATCCCATAGAACATGGGACAATTAAGCTTATAACGGCAGTGTAGGTATCTTTCAAGTATATTCTGGCACATTTTTCATTTTATTTACTATTGGACCGATAAAAAGTGATGCGAAATATTTGGAACCGTTATTTACATCTTGTTTTTATTTCTGCGCAATTCGGGGTGGTACGTAAATACCAGAGTGTATGTAAGGAGAGTGAAGACAACTGTCATGATTATCTGTCAGTAATATTCCAAACGAACAAACGACCTCTCAAAATACATGGATTTGACTCGTTTGGAATGACACTGACAAATAATCATTGTTCCAATTTTGGCAGTGTCGTCACTCTCCTTATATGCACTCAGGTAAATACAAGCCTTACCCGTTCGTGCAAGTGGAAAAAGCTGTCGATCTTGTTAGAAATAGTCACTCTATCCGTCGAGCAGCGACTGCATGTATTGTTCCTGAAAGCACAATTCGCTTAAATCTGAAAGCAAAGCAACCCGAATAGAAATGTACAGTAATAAAACCATGATTTTCACTGTGACAGTACAGTAATTTTACAATAATTTACAGTGAGTTTTAGTATTATACTACAATACAAAAACAATAAACTTTAACGTTTTTACAGTAAATTTCAATGTAAAATAGACTTTTACAGTAAAAAAGGGGGGTGGTTATATATCTTAACATTAAAAAAATAGATTTTTCTCCATAAATTTTTTCTCGAAAACAGTAAAATTTAATGTGAATTTACTGTATCAGTTTTTTTCTGAACAGTACTATTGTTACATGAAATTTTATTGTAAATCTACTTTGAGAACATTGTATCGAACAATGTTGAAACAGTAATAACTATAATATTTATTGTTTTATGATTGTTTGTAGGGTAAATGCGATTGTAAAATTCTATCCGGGAAGCTTTTCGCAATCCTGGAGGAACGCATATTTTAACGAGAGAAGAGGAAACACATTGTCAATTGGATAATCGATAGCGCCAAAGTTGGTTTTCCGGTTGATCGGCAACGACTAAGGACATTCGTAGCGTATATAACCAGCATATCAGGCTAAGTGGCAGGGCTTGGAATCCGAACTACTGAATAGAAGCAGGCATAATTCATTCTCTCAAACACGAGTGTATGCATGCTTACCATTGCTCTCAAATCCAATCGTATGTAGTCTGTATTCGGCTATTTTTTACCTTCGTGAATGTGTATATATGATGAATATTAAATATTAAAGATGGCTTCAAAGGAATAAATGTTATTCCTTTGAAGCCATCTGCTGTGCAATGCTTCGCAGGCGCTATTGAGCCGTGAAGCAACATCATTCAGAGAAATTTTTACAGCTCAGCTCTCTCCCATTTTCATGAGATTGCGATGGTCTAGCAGAAAACATCCATCAGATTAGGCGTGTTTCGAAATTCAACATTGCTAAACAATTGGTCATCGATGACCAAATTGTTGAGTTAAACATGGCCGCCGCGATTTTTTTCAGTGAGCAAAAGAGAAAGTTTTGCTCTGTTTTGATACAAAACTTCGGATGCAACATTGCACGTTGGAGAGCTGCGACACCCATTCCCCTTTCGCTGCTGAGCGGCATAGAATCTGGTACCAGTGATGCCACATTTTATATTATTTACCGGGAATAAAAAAAATCGCGCTACTTTTTCAGAAAATTTGTACCGAAATTTACAGCAATAAGTTTATGCAAACGTTTTGCTAGTTGAATAATATTTGGTTAATTTGGGTGTTTTATACATCAACCTTTCCAATCTCGCTTTATTTTTCCGTCAATAATAAATAAAAAACACTAAGTTCTTACTGCAAAAATCATTTGTTCTATTGTTAAGGTTTCAATCATGAGTTCATTCGCCAGCAAATCATTTGTTTGGAATAGTCAAATTACAAAATATATTTGCATTACACACCAAAGAAAAACAGTTTCCGTGAATTTATATATCCTATATACACTTTCTCAATATTACTAGGTATTAGAAATGTCAAATTAAACTATTGTTTTACCATTTTATCTCCAAAAATATGTACCATACTGTAGTTTCCTTAGACATCATTTTAATCTGTACCTATACAATTATAATCTGCAGCTTTATAGAAAAATCTGTACTTTTGGTAGCACTGCGCGGTACGCATACAGATCTGTCAATCGCGCTTCTCATTCGTTCTTGTAATGATGGTGGGGGCATGCCAAGATGGAGAGAAAGGTGGGAACATTTGACACTTTTGAGTGTATTAGTATTATACTTGCAAAATTAAGCATGGAGGCCGGGGCCCTTGAAGTAAACATCAACATCCGAACGAGCATCCTGATTCTTTGGCACACGATGAAAAGTGAGCTTCACTTCGGATCTATCGATTAGAACACTTATGGACACTTTTTACCTCGAAAATAATCGATTAAATTAACTATGACCGAACCGAAACAAAACTTATGGCAACAGAATGGCTACGTCAACTGTTTGTGCTTTTCTTCTTCATATCCTCTTGTTTTTTCGGCTTCACCGAAGAAAAATGACAACCGCACTCACACACAGAAAAAAATGTGCACACCTGTATCCGTCTTGGGGGCTGAAATAAATTCCCATTCTCACAACATGTGGTCGGCACCCAAACATGCTATCTCTTTCGCTTCTTTTACCTGTTGTATAAGCTTCTTTCAAGAATGCGTGAACCGTCAACGAAGTTTTGGCGTCAGTGTGCTCTTGGGCTCGCATCTGGTAGGATGGTAATGGTTGCTAATTGATGCGCGCAGTTGTACGATAAGGCATTCAATTCAAGTTTTCATTGCGCTCAAATACAGTTTTTCACTATTCCTTCCTTGACCTGAGTTAAGGCATATGTCGACAGGTTACCGTAATATTGTTAATAAACAAATACAAATACTATTCTCAGGTTATTTTTGCTATTATCAGTTTCTCGGTGATGGTTTGGCCGATTATCACAAATGCCTCAAATTAAAGGTATATTTTCCTGCTACAAAATTACGTACGGATCGGTTGCATTGTTCCGGAAATATAAACTGTTAATAGTCCGGTCACATGAAATTCCCCTATAAGAAGGAACTAAAAAAATTCTAAGAAATCGAATTTGAATTTTGGATGACAAATATCTTTAAAATGCATGAAACATCGAGATTTTAACATAACCACTTTTGGTGTTTAGACCATTTGGGCATAAAGTATCCTTCCTAAATATTATGCGAACATTATCCTGCTTCTCCTACCAGCTGATCAAGACGACCAAACTCAAACCGCTGATAACTGGTTCAAGTTTTCGATTTGGTCTTTTTCTTTTACAAAATTTTAGAACTCGAATATTGATTTCTTTTCTTGTATATAGTTGTCATGTCATGTATAATGAAAATGTATTACACCCAGGTTTTTTACGAGGGGGATACGTACCGCATAAAAAACCGCGTTAATTGGAAAATCCGCGTAAAAAACCGCGTTAGTTCGAAAATCCTCGTAAAAAAAATCGCGGTTATTCGAAAGTCCGCGTAAAAAAATTCTCAACGCAAGACTTTTATTATATTTTTAAAAGTTTTTTTTTGCGTGGATTTCGCAAATATCACGTTTTAGCAAAAAATATGCCTGGTCCTTTTGAAGGCAACCGATTTAGAAGTTTTTCGGAAAGATGAAAGAGACGGGTCTGGACTCCTTATGTCCCGCACCTCAACAATATGGGTATTTTCGGAATGGTCTTGACGAGAAGGTGCCAGAAGTTGATTTTTGGTGTCATTTTGAAATCCAAGATGGCGACTTCCGGTTTGGCGAAATTTGCTATAACCCAATAAATATGTATATTTTCGGAATAGTTTTGAAGAGTATGTGCCAGAAATAGATTTTTGACGCTATTTTTAAATCCAAGATGGCGACATCCAGTTGAGCAAAATTCGCTATAACCCATGCGATATGGATGTTTTCGGAATGGTCTTTACGAGTAGGTGCCCGAAATTTATGTTTGATGCCATGTTTTAATCCAAGATGGCGACTTCCGGTTTAGCGAAATTCGCTGTAACCCAATCAATATAGGTATTTTCGGAATGGTCTTAACGAGTAGGTGCCAGGAATAAATAAATAAATAAAGCTGCATCTTCAAGGCGAGGTTGTCAATGAAAAATTGATTTTTGAAGCCATTTTGAAATCCAAGATGGCGATTTCCGGCTTAGCGAGATTCTCTACAACTTAATCAATATGAATATTTTCGGAATGGTTTTTGACGAGTAGGAGACAAATGTTGATGTTTGACGTCATTTTGAAATTCTAGATGGCGACTTCCGGTTAACCGAAATTCCCGAATGAAAAATCTTGGCGATCATCCAAACCATCATCGAATATAAGGTCTAATAATAAACCAGCGAAATGTAAAATATTTTATGTGTTCATCCAGAAGAGTGCGGTGAGAATGGAAGTGAGAGAAGAAAGAGATGTATGTAATGTGAGTTGGGGGTTTTAATTGATTCAAATTAAACACATTGCTAAAATTCAAGTAAATTCAACTGTTTAATTAAAGCTATTTGTACTACCCATAAACCGAAAGTCGCCATCTTAGATTTAAAAATGGCGTCAAAAATCAATTTCTAGTACCTACTTCAAGACCATTCCGAAAATATCCATATTGTTCAGGTACGGACCATAAGGAGTCTTGCAGACCCGTCTCTTCCAGGTTTCCGAAAATCTTCTAAGTCTTTTGCATTCAAAAAAGAAAGGAAATTCATTCATTTCAACTACCATCAAAGGCATTTTGAACATCATTCTTCATTAGATGCACAATATATGTACCTATGTGAAAAAACTGGTGCGAATATTACGCACTACTATTGCACTGACGGATCACATTCATTGCAATTGAGTGAGTTTCAGGCAACTTATATTTAAACTAAAGACTAAAGACTGAAGTTCACACTGGCACGTAGCCAGAGGGAAGGAGGGGGAGTCTAAAGGGTAACTCCGCTTCCCCACCACATTTTCGGGAATAATGATAAATGATCACAAATTAAAAAAAAATATAATAATTCCAAGCAAGCGTGTATCTCGGCTAGAGTTTTGTGTATCGTGGATAACCTAGAAAAAGTTCGAACAAATTGATGTGAAAATGATGTAGAATAGAAGAAAGAGTGAAAGCGTGTAAACTGAAAGGCTTCCCAAAAACAATATGGCTTCTTGAAAGAAAAAAAGAATTGTGAAAACGTGTAAACCACGTGCCTTTTCAAACTAGCAAAATTTCTGCTTGGTCGCCTGTCATGAAAAATGGCTGCTTTGTAGCCTGCAAAGAAAAAGCTCAACAGCCGCATGCATATATTATACTTCGCAAAAATCACCTTAGGGGTCATCCCCTGGACAATTAAGGAAAGGGTAGAGGTCACGAGAAAGTCCATGCTTGTCCATTGGGATGGGGGTGGGATATGGGTAATGTCCACGTCATCATATTTTTGTCTTTTATAAAAAAATGAAACAAATTTGTATTGCCATTGGTGCGAGCGGTTATATTCAAATTTTTTCAAGATTTTTAAATAGTCCAAGTGCTTATAACAGCATAGTATGTGCGTGTGCATCACGTGTGAAAACATCTATGACAACTATCAATGAAAAAATCATAAGAACTCGCACGAAAAAGAATCAGATTTTTTTTTATCTAAATCACTTGATGCAATCTCCTGTAACATGGTCTAATCACATTAATTTTGGATTTCATAGCTAGAGGTTGAAATTACTAATCAATTCAAGAATTCAAAGGTTATTTCAATCTTGTGATGAATCTTTGAAATATAAAATATCATAAGTCGTTGAGATTTGAACGATTTTCATAAGGTTTGCTTCATATTAGTCTTCCACATGGGAAATTTTTCTAAATTCCACTTTTATGAAACTACCCATTTTTTGAAAGTTCACATGGACACCGCAGAGAGGAGGTAGGGGTTTGGGAATTGTCCACACTTGTCCACGAGGGGGTCAGAAAAAAAGGTTTTTTGTCCACGTAGTATATGAACGGCCCCTTATAGTACGCCACATCGCAACTGAATAAAAACGCTCGCGCATAAATATCAGCAAAAAAAAATACCTTGCCGCACTGAAAACTAGGCATGACGGTACAGGACAACCACATTATATTCAAATCCCAAAACAAATAGTTTTCCTTTTGTTCTAGCATAACGGTATCGCATAATTGAAAATAATCAATCGTAAGACTAAAACAGCATGCAATATTACCACTATAAAGCTTGGCATGGCAGATCAGGACGACCGCATTGTATTCAGCTAAATGCCTTGAGCAACACGATTTTTTTGAGCCATTAATGCATTGCTCGTATACGCACTAGAGTGGGACATGGTTATATGAAAAAAATAAAATTTGGCTCCGAGTAACTTTTTGGGTCCATTTAGCTCCCAGAACAACTCTGCGAATGTTTAGCTCGATCGGTGATACTATATTTTTGCGCCCACTGTTTAAAGTTTACATGGGATTTCGTATGGGGAAATTGTCTTTTGCAAATTAATTCTTCCAAGATTCGCCGTTATCTCCTAAAAATAAACAGATGTCTGATTTTTATAGGAAATTTGTCAAGGAAACAAAGTCTAGAAGACTGCAAAACGATCTGATGCTTGTGGAAAAAGTTATTAAGCAAAAACCTATTGATGCCCTGAAGATTGATGAAAATTTCACTTTTCATAGCATCACTGCTTCTGACGGTTTTATTATATACAAAAATTTTAACTTTCTCTTATTATGTACAAAAGAAGCCTCAATTTATCCCTCAAAACCTTGCGAAGTGGCCATAAAGTATAGATAAACGATTTAGATACGTTAAGAGAGGATTAAAACAAAATTGCGTATAATTGGACAACCAACAGCAGTGGTGCTAGACAAAATGATTATTTTATCAATCGTCAGAGGATCAATCGGTTTCTGCTTAATAACTTTTTTCTCAAGCACCATATCGTTTCGTGGTTTTCAAGACTTTTTTTCTTTGTTAAATTTCCTATACAATCCGCATAACGATTTATTTTTAGGAAGTAATAAAGCAAAAATATAGTTTCACCGATCGAGCTAAGAATTTGCACAGTTGTTCTAGGACCCAAATGGTACCTAAAAAGTTGCTCGGAGCTGGAATCTATTTTTTGTCCCACCCTAATACGCACACCACCAGCGTTACCAACGACGAGCCAAAGGGCTCATTGATCGCAGCAACCTCGACCGGCCATCTTTTTGCTTACGATCGCCTCACAGGTAAGACGTGCTCCTGTTGCTCTCATTTAAGTGTAATACCGTGATGGGAGATTTTCAAGCAATGCAATCCAATTCTCAAATTTTGGTATACGTGGTTTATGAATGGCCTCTTGTCTCTCTGATCGTGACAATTTGGTGTATACAGTGCTACCCAGCGGTGTAAACACGACCCATGGGCTTTTCCCATGTAAATTATCAAAAACGGTTCACCGAAAGTTGCCATCTTGGTTTTCAGAATTGCGTTTAAAATCGATCTCTGCTATCTACTCACAAAGCCTGTTCCGAAAATACCCATATTGATTAGATTAGAGAGAATTAAGCACTTGCCACAAAAATGGGGTGCACATAACCGACCATGTTTGGGAACCGACAACCGATTTAGTAATCTTTTTAAAACAGAATAAAAACAATTGTGGCGAACGTTTCGGTGGCACTCAATTTTTGAACCACAATATAAAATTAATTCACTTCGTAAATATTCTATGGGCCTACTTTTTCGATCGATCTTCTTCTTTCTACAACACTAAGCAAATGATGAAATAAACTTTTAAGCAGGTTTTTACTTGTTCAACAAATATTTTGGTTGTAGTACAGAACCTACGAATCAATTGTCGACAACCGACCAGTGACGGCAACCGACCACTTTCCCCTACCTACTACGAAACTATATGAAGTGAAACAACGAGAAAAATGTTAGCCTTCGTTTGGTGTAACATTTTTGTAACAAATAATTTCGAAATTATTTTAAGCCATATTTAAATGTTTTTGAAAACAAGTTGTTTGTTAGAAATTCAGAGTTTGGTAAATATTACTGTCTTTGATGCGGTTGGCCAACATGAATCTGTGCCAAAGCGGATCATGTGTGGCGTCAATAATTCTGTACAAATATAATGTGGTCAATCAATAAAACTGATTCAAAACCGTTGTAATAATTTTTAAAGCATGTAGAAAATCACAACTAAAATAAGATTGAAACTTTCACACAAAAGTTCACTTTCTTAGCTACATCTGAATCTCCCGGGAGATCCAGAGTATCCGTATAACTGATAAATTCATGAATGCAGTGCTAAAACTCAGAGTTTTTTTCGGAAACATTTTTAGTAGATTTAATATACATTAATATATACTGGTGACTAGATTAAGGTCCATATAAGTTCTAGCATATGAATTGACCAATTTTACACAAACTCGAATTCAAATTCCAATTCGTTCGTTAAAGTTCAAAAATTTCTTTCGACAAAAACAACACCGCATTCAATGTATAATTTGTGAATTGGCCAGTTCTGCAAATATTACGGATCTTCCGAAAATTCATCAAGCTGTGACCGCTGATTTATTTTTTGTTCTGGAACTTTGTGGACTCTCGAAAGTATTTTCAAAATTCGCATTGCAATTATTGCGCTTTTCATCTGTTGGCCCTAAACAACTTCAAGGTACCGAAGAGGGGCAGTAAAGCAGTTTTTGCATGTAAACATTAAATTTTTGACATTTTTTGATGGAGTAACGCGAATAACTTTTATTTGTTTATTTGTTGTACCGTCACCAACAGACCCCTTGGCCCCAATGGTGGTTACTTAAACTAATTACATTTCAGAATACGAATAATTTTAGTTTTTATCGAATTCCTTGTCAGGTTGAAGTCAAACGCCGTCGCCACACTGTTAAACACACGCTGGAGTCCGGTAACAGCGCCCTGGCGCCCATAGTTAGTTCTCCTGAATGGGACTCGCAGAAGAGAGTTATTGCGCAGAGCTCGAACGCGAGCTTGAAGATCGAGGCGTCCGAGGATTGTAGGGCAATCCACCCTGGCAGACAGTAAGTCCGAGACGAACAGGGCTCGAGAGCAGTCCCTCCGGATGCTTAGAGTATTGAGCTGTATTAACTGACAACGGTTTTCGTAGCTCGGCAGCTGAAATCTGTTTTGCCAAGGAAGAGGTCGGAGTGCAAAGCGTATGAACCGGCGTTGGACGGCCTCGATTCTGTCGACACCGTTCTGGTAGTAAGGGTTCCAAACAGCAGAACAATATTCCAGTGTTGAGCGAACCAGCGCACAATAGAGAGATTTTAAACAGTATACGTCCTTAAAGTTTTTCGCTATTCGGAAGATGAACCCAAGCTGTCTTGAAGCCTTATCCACAATGGATGATGTATGTGGTTTGAACGTTAGTGCCGAATCCATGATGACTCCGAGATCCTTGACGTTAGAGTGTCTTGGAATACTCGAGTCGAAGAGATGGTAGTTAAACTGAATCGGATGGCGTTTCCGCGTGAACGTAACGATTGAGCATTTGCTCGGGTTTAAAACCATTCTGTTTAGATCACACCACGTACTAAAGCTGTCCAATTCCCTCTGAAGAAGCTCGGCATCGGTTTTATCCCGTATTTGTTGAAAAATTTTCATGTCGTCGGCAAAAGAAAGGCGGGGTCCTTGTAATTTGATGTTGACGTCATTAAAGTAGAGGAGGAATATCACTGGACCGAGATGGCTTCCTTGTGGGATGCCGGATGTAGCGAAGAATGGTGTAGATAGACAGTCCTTAATGCTGATTTGGAGCTGCCTTCCATCGAGGTAGGAACGAAACCAGCGCAGAAGTTGTCCATGAATACCGAGTTTGTCCAGCTTCGCTATTGCGATATCATGATTGATTTTGTCGAAGGCCGCAGATAGATCCATGTAAATAGCATCGGTTTGCAATCCGTCAGCGAATCCATCCATTACATATGTTGTGAACGAGAGCAGGTTAGTCGTTGTCGATCGTTTAGGCATAAATCCGTGTTGATCGTCTGCAATGTAGTGTTTGCAGTGAAAGAAAAGAGGGTCTAAGACAACCAGCTCGAATAGTTTTGATACTGCACTTAAACACGAGATTCCTCGATAATTGTCAATGTTCGATTTGTTTCCTTTTTTGTGAACTGGAAACATGTGCGCTGCTTTCCAGAAGGAAGGGAATGTTCCAGTATTGAGTGATAGCACAAAGACTCGCCGAAGTGGTTCAAGAAGCCCGCTGATGCACTTTTTGACAAAAATCGAAGGAACGCCATCTGGACCCGGGGAACTAGATGCTTTCAGCTTGGAATTTGCTGCAAGAATGGCAGCATTATCGACACAAATTCGGTTGATGGTTCGTCCTAGAGAAGGAGTTAGATTTGAAGCGGCAGCGACTTGTTGTGGGGAAAGGTTCTCGTCGGAAAAAACGCTTGAAAATTTGTCGGAAAACAATTGGCAAATTTCCTTAGTGTCGGTGCCTAAAACTCCATTTAATGACATACAAGATGGTAACCCGGATTCTTTTCGCTGCTCGTTCACATATTTCCAAAACGACTTGGGCTTGGATTTCAGTTGACGTTCGACGTTTCGCTGATATCTAAAAAAGGCACGTCTGCTTTGCTGTTTGTATTCGTGGTTGAGTTGAAAGTAGTGGTTTCGTAATGCAAGTGTCTTATGCTTCGAGAACTTTTTAAATGCGGCTCGTTTGGCAGTTTTTAATCGTCTAAGCACTGTTGATTGCCAGGGAGGGTGTTGATTTGTGCTGACATAATTACACGAATTAATTGTTTTTGAAGGAGGAAAATTTCAAATATCTCGAAAACTATCGCATTTTGGAATATTTTTGTTAAATGCATTTTGATTTTAAATGGTGCTTAGAATTATATTCTGTAATAGAATTACAATTTTGTATGTCTATTAGTATGAAATTTAAAAACATGTACGAAGTTATTGTTAGGAAAACTTTTTTACCGATTTTTTCTCCATCATGCAATCACATTCAAAATGTTTCTTTTCTCTTTAGGTTTTTGGTAACAAAATATAATTTTTTTTAAAAATGGGTTTTTCGCAATTTTTATCATAAATTTTTGTTTTTTTGAAAAATGACATTTTTTTCAGTGTATATTTTTTCAGACAGAAGTATTCATTCCCTGTAACTCGTTCTCAGATAGTTTTACTGTATAAAATACAGTAATCTAACAAAAAAATTTTGAAATTCATATACGTAGAAACGTTTACGCCCTTTTGAAAAGTTGCTCTTGAGTCAAAATAATCTTATTACCTGTGGAAAATATTTAGTCTTGCATGACGGTGAAACGTGTAAAGTTTCATTGGAATCTAAGATGGTCCGTCACGATTTTAAAGATTTTCGGACGAATCTTCGTGGAATTCCTCATTATTGTTTGAATTATTTTCCTACAGTGAATATGGCTGTTTGTTTAGGTTTAGGTGCTTTTCTGATCTAACAGGTAGGATGATAATAGAAACAAGGATAAAATCTGCTCATTGCCTTATATGTTCATAAAAATATACAGACATTTTCCAACGTCAACGAAATATGCAGATTGGAAGCAACACCATTAATTTTGTTCTACTGACTCTCAGTTTTCCGCTACTTTTTACCAAGTTTTGCTCAGCCGAGCACTCAGCTAACCAAGCTCTCAGTACAAGTGACGTATGTTTTGCTGAAACTCGGAAAATATATCACTGAAAATCAGTAAATTGATGCCACGTTGCTGAGCTATCAATTTAAAAAAAATCAACTGACCGTTCAGCTGTGCGGAAAACACCGAACTGAAGATGAGATATTCAAATGTTGAATCTTCAAAAGCACAAACGATTTTGAAGAAACTACTTACCACCGAATCAAACTTAAATTATAAATGCTAATAACAGTTTTGGCTTCATCTCAATTAATGCCTGAAGCATCGAGACGAGTACATATAGACCTTTTTAGTAGACCCAACACGAAAAACACTCAAATAGCTATATAATTAGCTGTAGGAAGCTGAAAAAATGCATTTAAAGTATAGTCCATAAAGCAAGGAAGAGTATTCTGATCGCAATTGAAAAGCGAGATAGTGAACTTGTTCTTTGATTATTCTCCTATTTTCAGTAGTGTTTAGCATAAGCAATTTTTTAACTAAAATATACATAAGATGCGCATAAGTTGCCCAAGCAGAAAATAGGAAAAACGACAGGCGGTGCAATCAGTTTCTAAACTGATCACTCGACTGACACGCAGTGCTAATCACAGAAATGAAACTTATTCACCAACAATTCAATACTAACGCATGCAAAATAACTGGTGTATTGGTATGTGTACGTTAAAAGTCTCTTTCCTCTCGATGCCGTTTGTTGACCAAATCATCGGCCCTCACCCTACGATGGATTGTTGAGCTGTCTGATCTGATAATCTCTCTCTCGCGCAACATAATCAAGCTTTGTTTATGTTGCACACTGGTGTCACAGCGCGTCGCTTTACTCTCCCGCAACAAAAAGTCATCAAAATACCGATGAGTTGCTGGTGGATTTAAGAACGCGCCTATTGTTATTCGCAAGGGTACATTTCGCAAGCGATTTTATCCCTGATTTTGAACATGTATGTATAACTTTACTTGGGTAAAATCTGGTGGTGAGGTTTCAAACTAACAGTTAGAACCTTTGACCGATAAACACATCTATCCACCTAAAAGGACGATTTGATTAGGTAAGTCCGAATATCCCCGGATTCCCCTACGGATCGGCGAGATTTTTTTTTTCAAATGTTGAATTTATATTATTTAGAAAAAATACGTAATGCGTTGTATGAATTACCAATACAGTGAATCCCAATTTTATCAAACCCCAATTTGCTCCCGACTTTGTCAGCCTAATGAAAAGGCGTTTGATGGACTTTAGCAGACGAACCAAGTCAAATCCGAGTAAATCCTTTCGAGCACTTTTTTATCAATTAATATACAAAATATGCAAAAACAACATTTTTTTGAATTTTCGTAGGATAACTCTCTTTAGGAAATTCCTACTAAATAATCAGAAGGGATAATGAGACCATGTTTAGGGACTAACGAAAAAATATTTTAATAGCTTTGAGCTATTAAAAAGAGAGAAAAAATATGAACCGATTTTGTCAATTTCCTCATAACGGGGCTGATACAAACGGGCCACTGTGTACATTCATTGTGTAACATAATCTGTTCTAGCAATTGAACCAGATGCGCAGAAAAAATATGTTAAATATAGCTAAAATTATGCTTTATATCCACGAGAAAACAAATTCATAGGATTCTTTTCAAAAAAATGTTATTTATTTTAAGGTTTTGAATTAGTTTGTACGTTGAGAGAGTTCGTGCATACAAAAAGCTTGAAAAGCTAGAAAGGTTTTAATGGCTATACGATTTAATCTTAGATAGTTGAATGGTCGATTGATATGACACTGTCAGATAAATGGTAAACAAACGTTAGAGATGGCGAGTCTTTGTACCAGAGGGATTCAGCTTCTTTAGATTTGGTGGGCGGAGAGATTGAGTTATGTTAGAGCAACTTCAGTTTTGATTTGTTTTCAAAAACTTGCGAAGCTAATCTATAAAGATTCTTGGTAGTAAGCCAAAAGTAAAAAATTTGACATACATTTTAGTCTTCATAGAACATGCATCAATCGGTTTTTTGTTAAATTTTGGAAAATCCAACTCAATTTTTTTAAATTTTTGTTTTATAATTTAAAAATCTGGCATAATGAAAGGTTTGTCATTTTGTCTAGAAACTGCAAAAAACTCTGGCTCTGCCAGATAAATCTGTCATAATGGCATCCCTGAGTGCGACCAGAACAGAAACAATCAAATCTCCAGCTTAGTGCTTTGATTTATTATCTCAAACAGTTTTGTTGCGAACTTTACAACTGGTATACGCTAGCCTTTTTTGTCCCATCTGAAACACGTTTAGAACTGTGTTTCCAATACAGTAATGTTTCGATTATATCACTATGCGTTTATAACAATACTCGTTTATATCACCCTCGATTATATCACGGTTTTGTCTCGATTATATCACGCTTTTTTTAAAAACGGACGAGACACACTACGTTTTGATCCAGTTAAGCCACATGTTGTGTCCTGGTACTTTCAGGATTATTTTACAATTGATTTGCTTATTTACATGTAGGATAATGAGCCTATTACAGTAAGATTCCGTTTTTGGCACGTTTCGTTTTTGGCTTGCTCCCATTTTGGGACACTCCGATTTTGGCAATAAACAGGTTCCGTTTTTGGCAAAATTCTTGTTGTACATAGTATGTCTTTTAAAACTGTGCAATAAATATTTTTTTAATATCAATTGACATCACATTTGACTTTATTTCCAAACATGAAAGTCATATTAACCCTCAAAGGGGCAAATCATTTTTTTTAAATTTTATTTAAATTGTCTCATAGTTTCAATTCATTACTGTGATAATTTTGAGATGTTTTTCTCAATGTTGTTTTGAAACAGTGTTATGCATTTAATGGTTAATTATATTGTACACTATACGTGTTGTGTTTAATGATCACAATAAGTATAGAAATGTATTATTTATGTATAATATAACTGGTAACAGTGTAACTAGTGTCTGACGGAATCAATTTTTATAGTAAGACCCAGAGCACTTTAAGAGTCAAGTACAGAGGAATGCGCTACACCATAATAAGCCTAGTTCTGGAGAAAATTTTCAATAGAACCTTAGTAACATTGCGAGCCTCTTTCTCTTTGAATTATTACGACGTCAATAAAAAACTTGGCACTAAATTTTCAGTACATATCGAAAGCTGACCATGGTGCGTCCCAAAGACGTATTTGGGAATACAAAACTGATGGCCCCCAAATAGTTTGGTTTAGCTTTGGAACATTTGTTAGTTTTTTTGGCAATTTTTTTCAAATGAATGGAATTAGGGTGGTTCTTGTGGTTGAGGTGTTCAAAGTATCGACTGTTTAGATGTGTGAATTTTACCTGCGAAATGCCCTACAATATAATAACACAAATGAATTGAAGCAAGTTTGCTAAATAAACAAGGCTATCTATAATGGTTAATCTGTTATGATTTTTTTAAAGATTTATGGTAGGGTGGCTCTTGAAAAATAGGGTTGCTTATATTATCTTTTGATATGTTGATTTCTCGCAAATGCATTGTTCTAGAGGTCTTTGGAGCTTATTTTCACAGTAGCACTGATGTTTCAATCTCTTTTGTTTGGATAGTTGCAAGAGATTTATACAGGTTTTCTTAAAACCTAACTATCTTCAAACATTGCAATTTGATTTTCAATCTATCAATTCCAATTGGAAGATCGATGATTGATTAGTTATAGAGAACAAAATTTATGTATTTTTTAAAAAAGCTATGTTTTTTTAACAAAATTGTTCAATTATATTCACGAAAGAAAAGATAACAATTCCAGGAGCGAATATCATGATAACATTTACCACACTTCGAAGCTTTTTTTTATTATTGTGTTTTTTGCGAAGATTTAGGAATAAAACATTTATTTCTAGATACATTTTTTTCGAGAGTTGTCCTACTGGAGCTGAAGAGCTAGGTTCTCGGAAGGGCTCCCCGTCAGAATCACATACTACAATTTGCAGACGAGACAGGCAATGTCGCCCACTAAAACACTGCATTAGGCCAATTGTAGCGGGCCGTGATTCTGAATGTGATATTCATTGTACGGTTCAGGTATGTGCGGGCGTAGGGACTCGCGATCGCGTGTATCATCGCGAAGGGCTCGAACATTTGTACGTTAACGTGCTCGATCGCGTGTGCGTTTGTATGTCGCATGTGCTAACGTGTATGAACTTCGCGTGTATAAATTCTATTTCATAACCGTGCGCCTTTCACTTATTCGCGTTTGTTCTAGAATGATCGCGCGCGGACCGTGAATCTAATACTTATTTTTTTGTGTACGGTTCAGATTCCAGAAGAAAGTGGGTTGTTACATATCATTAGAATTCCCATTCATATTCGCGGACCGTCATTCTGATCTTTAGCTTTCGGTGTACGGATCACATTCTGACAGGGAGAGAGTTACCCCATATCACTAGTTTTCGGTCATGTCGCCATGGAACGTTTTGTCTAGTGGATATGGGAGTTATTTTTCTATTTTATTATTTTTTTTATTAATTAACAAGGACCTAGATTGTTGGTACCGAGGATAGAGACTTCCGGACGATCCCGATTCATGATGGCGCGAGCGCGGGAGTTTGTAGGTTGACGCTTGAGATCGTGTTGCTAAGTTTATTAGTGCTCAGATTTTCACCTTATCACCGGGGTGTAATCATGTTTGCGAGTTCGTGGGCGTAGGATGCTTGGAAAATCGCGAGGGGCTCTAACGTTTGTGCGCTGACGTGATTTTGTAACGTGTGTTCTTGAATGGTCGCGCGAACCGTGAGTCTGATATTAAATTTTCGGTGCGCGGTTAGAATTCTGGCAGAGAGTGGGATCGTTTATATCGATAGGGTTCCCGGTCATGTCGCCATGAGACGTGTTGTCTAATAGGCATGAGCGTATTTTCTTAATTGGTCCAGCTGAAGGCATGGACCTAGACTTCTAGGATCAAGAATAGACTTCCAGACGTGATCGATTCGTAATCGCGTGCGCGAGGGCATTTTTGTAGGTTCCCGATTGAGACCGCGTTTGAGAATGTGTGAGTGTTAAGACGTTCACTATCACCATCTTTGCTGACCCAACTGAAGGCGGGTGTAGAATGGCAGTATGGGACTCGAAAAGAAGAAATAAAGGACAATATATGAGAGCAAGGTTGCTGTTACTCGCATCGTTGGACTCAAAAACATTCACCACCTTCGAATAATCTGAGAACGAAGGGAGCAAAACATGCACTGCGAATGAAGCAACCGCTATGCTTAATACGAGCGGCTGTGGACGATGAGCGTTCTTGCTGTTCGTGTCGTCTTCCATTCGTTCCTATTCCACTCTCTTGTATTTTTACGAACTGGTGGAATCATAGACGAGTGCACCTGCCAATGACGACTCAAGACGAGTTATTGTAAGACTCGCCGCGAGTGAAACCAGATGCAAGCATGAATGCGAATGTACGCGGAAGTTTGAAGAGAAAAATAAGCGATGCAGTGGAAGAAGTGAACGATTCCGCTGGCGGCAAAAAATATAAATGTCTCGCGGATATCGATGCTGAAAGGAAATGTGTATATGAACAAAAAAAATTCAATCCGGGCAATTTTAAGCGTCACTTTATATCCTGTCACGCGGAAGTGGCGCATCGGCTAAACTTAGTGAGCGAAGGTAGTGATCAGCCGCAAAATACCAAAAAGCGACCAAAGTCGGCATCTAAGGTGCAGGTGGAAACCACCAGAAGTAATGTGATTTTAGGAATATTGCAAATGATAACAGAGAAAAACCTCTCGATTCGATTCCCGGAATGGGAAGGTGTTCAGTTGCTATTGGGTCCTTTGTGGAATGCATGCGATGTAAAAATTTCAAGGAACACACTTCCTACCCTCATTCACCGTGCTGCTGACATTATGCGGCAAACAATGGGCGGTAAGTTTTACTAAAAGCTAATTTGCCTTAAAGTAGATGCAGCAACCCGGCATTCGAAGTCGGTTTTTGGCATAAACTTGACTTTTACGGATGACGACGGCATTGTACAGATAATGCATTTAGGTAAGTCAAATTTATCATATTATGTAATTAAATAAATGGAATAATAACACCAACGGACCAACCACCAGCTTTTTGTGTACCTATATTTTGAAAATAGTATATTTGTTGAACTTTTTGTGCAGGTTTTTTTTAAGAAAAACGGAAATACGAAGCGAAAGTTCTCAATTCACATCATCATCATCTTTCGTTTCGTATTTCCATTTGTATAAGAAAATAACAGGTAAAGTCTAATAATTCATTAGCGTTTGAGGGTTAATAGTAAGGGTGAAGTTTTTCCGCAAAATATAATGCTTTTTCATCTCCCAAAAAGTTTGCAATGCTGAAAGAAACACCTTACATATTGTGATATCTAACTCCAGAAGATGGTTCAATGGCTCAATTATCACTGGTGACGCAAATCACTTCCGTGTAAAGGCCCGAACATAATCAATGCGGTGCAGCACGACACGGCGCGGTAATTTTTTTTTAAACCATTTCGATAAGATGCGTGTACCCACAATGACTCGTTGCGGCGGCTGCAGGGTTTAAAATTTCTCAACAAGAATGCGGCAAGCGCGTTCGGCAGACGTGCGTTGCTAGGATTTATTTATCGAATAACTGGGAATTCAAGAGGAAGGCACATTATTTTCAGAGATTATTCGGTTGCAATTAATGTAGGCTACTATTTGTGGTAAAATATTTTTTGAAAGTCATTGGAAATGCTTAAAAATAGAAACATGAAGAAATTCAGAAATTTCACTTATTTTGAATTCAATACGATGACATACATATTTTTGTACTTCGACCCATTGCAATTTATGTAGGCTATAATTATTAAGGGAAACTCTTTTGAAATTTATTGTATCTTTTCCAACAAATGATAGGAATCGTAGAATTTCAGAAATATATTTTGTTCAGCTAATAACTTTAAATTCAAAGCAATAACATATACATTTTTGTACAACAGTCGTCTCCAAATGATGTAGGCTTCAGTTTACGAATATGCTTAAAATTCATTGGAAATACACACACCAAAATGTCATAGAAATATCAAAATAAAACATTGAAAAAACATGTATGATAGATGTTACTATTTTAAGGGTTAAATGTAATATAATGCACCATATAAATTTTGTAGAACAAATATTCTGTTTAGACAGAAATGGTCTATCATATCAATGTTCCTTGGTAACTTTAATGAAATATTTTATTGGTGTTTACTATATAACATGCCCGTTTTTGAACGCACATGGTTTTTCTTACTATAATCAGTAATTTTTGAAAATCTTGATTTACGATGCATGGTATTATTCCATGTTTGGAAACACGACGGACGTTGAGATCCATTTGGTGTCTTATACAATTTTTATATTCATTTTTATCGATTGTAGTTTTTTATAATAGTGGCCCTTTGTGATTTCATTAATGTAAACGTCATTTTATATACATTTATGTTTATTTCATTATCCGAGGATACTCACGTTAAAAGATATACCCGTGAAGAAAATTCCGTTTGCCAGAAGCATCTGCGGCCCATGGGCTGTCCCGGAAAACTGGTTCTGGAATCTCCTGAATCGTCCATAAGAACCTCACATACCAATAGAAATGCTTGAAATGTCAAATACCACAAAACTTGCAGGTTTAGGTGACGAAAGTAAATAAATTCTAAAGAATTTGTACGCCTGATTCCGAAATATTTATTTTTAGATGGATTTTCATTTCGCATTTTGTTAAAATCTGCTTATCCTCAAATTCATCATCTACCATTTTGGCACAAAAAAGAACCTTTTCTAAAATGTCTAAAATTTGAAGTTATTAACTTTCTACCATAGTTGATTAGTTGAAAATTGTGGAAATTATAATTTCAATCTTACGTTAGTTATAGTAAAAAAATATTATTGTGATAATGTGTAGTAAAATTGAAAAGGATGAAAGGATCATTTTAACTACAAGTTTTTCTTTACTTGAACACTGAATATGGTTAATGTATTCATACAGACAATCGTAATATTTTTAACTGTCGTCTGGGTTTGTTGGAAGTATTTTTTCTTACCAATACTATTTGAGCAAACAATAGTTTTAAGAGCAGTCATGTTTAGAGATTTACTGGAACAATATTTTCAGTGTGAGAAATCTCATTTATTCTGCAATTCTACAATATAACTTCCAATGAATTTTTAACGAAAAAAAATCAGCAACTTTTACCTGCATCCATTGTCATCGTTTAATGTATAAAAATTTGTATGTCATCCTTTTAAATTCAAAGTTATTGACTGAATAAATGAAATTGCTGAATTTCTCTTCGTATTTTGTATAGTACTTTAAACGAATTTCACAAGACTTTCATTTATAAACTGTAGTCTATATTCCCGAAATGAATGCACCCTTTTGGTGTGAAATTTCGTTAAGAAAAACAAAAAAACATGTAGTCTATATTATTTGCAATCTATTGATGTACAATAATGTATAAACCATCGCTGTAGTTTCAAAGTTTTTGGTTGAGCAATTGCTAAAAATCTTTTTGCCGCTTTCACTGCGGCAGCGATTTTAGTCCTTGCTGCATTTGCCGCAACGCAGCCTATTGTGTTTACGCCTTAAGACTTTAATCAGTATTAAAATTATGTTTCAATTTAATTTAATTCAGCCGCTCACGAAATGCCTGAACGACAGACGCAAGAGAATCTACAACGAGTAATTATGGATGAGATCAAGGTTTTTGGGATTGAATATTCGCAAATTGTGGCTATCACCAGCGACAATGGTCAAAATATATTGGCCGCAGTTCGATACATGAAACGACTGTTGGGCGATACCCTAGAGGGCTCCCTCGGTAGCATTCTTCGCAAAGAATATCCACTTGTTGCGAACTCTTGTGATTCGGAGAATATCAAAACACCGGAACTGACTGAAACCTTTCTTAGAGATGAGGAAGACATTTTAGAATGCGAATACAGATAGTACCTGAAAATGACTTCGTTGAAGATTTATCTCGAACCGAATACGATGATGAACTGTTTGAAGATGGCGAAGATGATAAGATGATTAACATCGACATCCTGGAAAGTGTAAGATGTGGAGCCCATACAGCTCAATTGGATGTATGGGACGTCTTGCGAGAGTACAAAACTCGCCTCTCGAACATCAACAAAAAATGCCTTAGAATGCACAAGAAAGCCAATCGCCAAATGTTCATGTTCCATAAAACTGCTCTACCACCGAAGGTTTGTGAGACAAGGTGGAATATATGGTACATATTACTGCGATACCTCAAGGAACTAGAAGGGACACCATTTTTTGGCGCTTCTTCAAACCAATGATCCAGATATTGGTAAGAATTTGTATTTTTCTAAGATTAAGGTAAAGAATCGAAATGCTCGTATATCAACAATTTTAGTTATTTGATTTTTCAAGCAGTAACGGTATATCGTATAACTAATATATAAATAATTTTTCAGATTTCTCTCGGCAATGGTCATTCGTAAATATGTTTTGTGATGCCTTTGAGCCGTTGTTCTACCTCACATTGAGATCGCAGAAAGATCATGTGCCAGTATCGCAATTCTACGCTGATTGGCTACTGTGCCAAGCACAGTTGAACGCAGTCAATCAATCGCAAACAATGTCTTAGCCAGTAAATTGCTCGTTGCTATGGACAAACGATCGAAGATACTACGTACCAGCATGCCTTTTAAAGCATGTTTATACATTGATCAACCCTAGATTTAATTTCCTTGGGTCGAATCGTCTCAGTGCCGATGAAAAAATCGAAATACATGTTGGTTGTAACGAACGCTGCGCATATTTGGAGATATTTTAAAATTGATTTTTTTTTTTGATTTCAGAAATACCTCATGTCGTTCAATATTCGACTGAATGACCTTGCAGGCCTAAACGGAGAAAAATGCAGTGACCGGAATGATGAAAAGACTTCTGATGACTTCGTTGAGGAGTATCTCACGAACTTATTTCAGGAAGAAACTGTCACTCTGTGTCCATCAACCAACAGTTCAGATTCCTTCATAACGGAGATAATCAAATTGGAAACTCGCCCGAAGGTCCCCATCACTGCATTTTCAGCAAAAGAAGTCACTAATACCCTTGCACTGCCATCAACTAGTACACATTCCCCAACATCTGATTACTTCGATATATTCAAATATTGGAAACAGCGAAAAGTTTCCAATCCTCGCTTGTACCGCATTGCCATGGCACTGCTTTCGATTCCCTCTACACAACTGACCGTAGAGAGATTATTTAGTCAGTTGAAACTCCTAATTACAGATTCAAGAACGCGGCTTGGGGACAAAATGATAAAAGATATCATGCTCCTCAAAATGAATATAGTTTTGTGGCCCGAAGTCATCATGGTGCTCGAAGCAGAGTTAGAAAAATGACAAACTTTACAGCTAGAAATTACTCGATCTTTGTTAGATTGATGACAGAACTTGTTTAATCTACATCTTTTGTTTACTAATAAATGAATTATGGAAAATGGCACATTAGTTTATTTTTTGTTCTGATATCCAGTGTAGGTCGGTCGTTTTTTCCTCCTCTAAGATTCAAAACAATTCGTTTATTAAATTTTTCATTGAATGAATAATTCAATCGCCATCTAATTTTGAAACATGTTCAAACCCAACTCTGCACAGTAGAGCTGGCCGTATTAATATTTGCTACTTATGAAAATATGCTTCTACTATTAATATTGACAAAAATAACACTACAGAATAAGTTCAGTGTTTTTCAGGATGGTTTTCAATACTGGCTGTGTACGGGTTGGAACAGAACAGATGTCCAGTGTCATACGCATTCAACATTAACCTTCAAGGGATAATTTACTGATAAGGTTGGGGGTTTTTGTATGGTTTCATAATGTCTTTGGCCACGAAGCTGTATTATAATTTTGTGGCGATATAGAGAGTGTTTGTTCATTCAGGTAATGTTTATATAATAATTCATTACTTGAATATATTCGCAAAATTTCACCACAAAATTTCAAAATTGAGCAAGCGATAGTGAATATCACGTGCGCGTGCGGTCCAAATACGTGGTATACATCATAAATCAAAATCCTCTGGGCCAACTGTTTTGAAACTTCGCAGAGATTTCACATCGTTCCTCAGGTAACTACTAGGGCATTCATTTTCAATTATTATATTATTTTTACATGAATAACAAATTGAGTGTTCTTTAGGCTTCGTGCTGTTATGCAAAAATGTAACATATCGAAAAATAAAAATTCTATGTAGTTTTAACACGTTAATTCAAAATTTTCCATTTTATATCCATAACGTTGACACATTTTGCTTAATCGCGTATCCATATAAAAAGTGACTCAGGTAGATACCTGGAGAAATACATGAAAAAGCACTGCGCAAAATTTCCAAACGGTTGGTCTAGTAGATTAAAAGTCATGATGTACAGCGCAAACTCTTTTTGTGGCGCCTCCATAAAGGAAATGTCACTTGCTAAATTTACAATATTTTACAATAAAAATCTTTCAAAATGTCGATCAAATGTAGCAAAATCATATAGAAAACTATCGAATATACTAACACTTTCTGTAGCCCTAGAGATAATTCCTAAAAACATACCGTTTTTCATCGAATCCTTACGCTCATTCGAGTAACCTTAGATTCCTCCTGCTTATGGTTAACTTTTATTTCCCTTATCACAAATCTTCAGTGCTCTCAATTGTGGCGCATTTTTTAGCCGTTCCTAGATGTTTTTATAAGATTTTACAATCATAGATATTCATTGCGGTGTGTTCAATTCATGATTACAGAGGGGGATGATATAAATAAAAAAGCACGTGCACAGCACAGCGAAACGAACTGGTAAGTAGCCTGCTCGAGCTGGCTTTATGCATCAATATACAATTCAAAATTTATACGAAGAACTCAAATAATTCTTAGTGTAATTTATAATCCTTGCCTCGCCATAAAGATGATGAGACGCAGCTCTCATAAAAAAGTGCACAGGTTATACCTAACTTCATAATTTGCTTGACAGTTAATAATTTTAATAGGCTGGAAAGGGCAAAATCTTTGCACGAAACTCCCCCGGTGCACATGAATTGTAAGTTCAATATTCTGGTTGCAGTTGAAACTGGAAAATCGGATTTTCTCTGGTTCTAAACAATGGAATCACGTCGGAAGTAGTATGCTGTATTCGTACAATGATGCGCTATGCAGCGCACTGCTTCCGACATCATGGATTAGCACTAAACAAGCAAAAAAAACGACTGTCGTTAGTTGGATCTTCCAGGTTTCAACTGTAACGATAATAGTCAGAAACAGAAAATCCATTTCTCGCAGTTAGCTGCATCAGCTCACCGAAGAAAGCATCGTCTCGAGCGTTCACCGCGAGTGGATGGTTTGGGTTAAGCTGAGCATATGGCGCAAGCGAATAACTTTCTTGCCGAGTGAACCGAACCAAATTCGTGGCCCGACGTTAAAAGAGAACGAGTGACGTGTGTTCGGTTAGCCAAGGTGCGTAACTAACCGAATGGCGAGAGAAAGTGTGGAAGAAGCATAAACACGAAAAGCAACAAGTCTCTCGTATTCACTTCCCTTCGAGAACGAACGGAAAGCAGTTTCGCAAAGGCACAAGCACGTCTTTGATGAAATGTAGGTATATAATCTGAGGGATGTCTCATTGTGAGAATCAGCAACCTTGTATGAGAGACGTAATAGATTAGATAGGTACAAGATACAGCTGGATTTATGATCATCACATGAAAGACATACTTTAGAAATTAAAACTCTACCAATACTTGAATAGCCAACCACCACACATAGCACATCCTTTCTTTTTTTATGTCGCTAGCCGTGCATTGAAGAATGCCTAAAACTCTGAACTAGGCCCCGTCGAGTCCAGTCCGTCATCTGTCCGTCTCGTCCTGTCGTGTCTGAGGCTTCCAGGTTAGATGCATTCACCAGACGAGACTAGCTTATGTCAGCTTAATTGTGCACTGGTTTCGTAGAATCGAGGCGATCATCGAAATGATAGATCCTACGAGTGAATGCACTTGGCCCAGTCACCTATCGAGCATTTGTATATTTGCGAGTTTGAATGTTTACGTGTGTATGGGAAGTGAGATATGTGTGTTACCTGTAAATAATAAGTTCATACAAATAATATTTAATGTGTTAAAATAAGACATGTTTAATATGCTACTTGCAATTTTTGGTCGTTCCTACTTATCTGATTCAATTGAGTATGAGAGTACATCTCAATTCTTCTAAAACCTGGCGACGTCTGATGGTAGCGAATAGTCATTGTTGGCAGCAATGTTACCCTTTTTTGATGAATGAACTCGGAGAGGTGATCATAGGAATGTGACGCATGAGACCGAAAATAAATAAAGCAAAATGAAATAAAGAGAAGAGTTAGTATTATTATTGAGTATTATTTGAACAACACACATGTAACATACAATAAAACTACTTGAAATCGTCTAAAATGATATATATTTATTATTAACGACAATTGCATTCCGTTAAAAGTTTCTCATGCTATGCTGACCGGGAATGGATGATTGATGTGCGTCGGTAAATTAATCATACCTTCATTTATCCAATCCGAAAGAGTCGAATCGAATGCACGAATTGAACACCGGTAAAAATGATCCAAAGAAGGATTACCCACTATTCTATCATATAAGCCAGTTCTGCATCCATTCCCTGACCCATATGTCACAAATACTCAGACGAACAATTACACAGATAGACATACGACTAGCACATAACAATTTTATACTAGTACCAAAAACTACAATTATTATAACACAACACAACTAATAGGGTTCAACTGTTATTTTTTTAATGCGCCTGTGCACGTTGACGAGGTCGACCGATAAATCGACACATAATGACTCCCACTGCGAGCCGTGCTCAAAAAGACAGCCGTTAAGCTGTTGAACAATGTCTGCAAACACAGCCCACAGAAAAAATCAATCCACGGCGACCCGCCAATCGGCTACGCCAGTGTGCACAGGCTCTTAGTTGACTGTTAGTTTGGGCTGGTGTAGAGTATGAAATAACAAAAACATAAAAAAGGCCCATAAGTCCTCTCGGTCTCCTCGATGTACCACTTTCGAGGCGTAATGCAATAACCATCTTAAAGCAGGTGTCTGCTCAAATATGCTTGAAGATGTTTGCAATACCGTCAAACCCGTCAACCTAGGAGAGGGATTTATTTCTAGATATATTTTTCAGAAAAAAATGTAAAAATTCATTTTCTCAAGTATTTTTTAAAATATCATGTAGCGCCATCTACATAAGTTATAAGTCTTCAGTACATGTGATAAAAATATCAAACAACTTTGCCGAAAAAAGTTTTTTGATAGAACACCTCTATCAAAAGATAGAACTGATCTAGATCAGTTTCTACTTATCTAGATCAAAACCAAAGCTGTCAAAATAATTATCATTTCCATCTAAGATACTTTTCTAAAAACACTAATCTTCCAGGATATATACCCAAGGTGCTAGAGGTTTTGAGCGTCGAAAGTAGCATTCTGCTCCACCGTACGACGTCTGAATTTGATAAAAACACGAATAAAATTGAATTTGCTTATTTTTTCTTTCATCTCATTCCATTTAACATATGATTAACAATCTTTAAAACATATTTGAAATCGTAAATTGAAAATCTAAAGTTTAAAAAAAAGGTTCCATATTTGGCATGGTTCCGGTTTTGGCAACTGAATAAAATAAAATTGTTGCCAAAAACGGAATCCTACTGTATTGAGTTTCGGATTATATATGATGAGGTCGGTCAAAAAGTCGATCTTTTATATTCGTTTATCTTAATGTACAGATTCTTAAGAAAGTATCTGAAAATCGGTATGTTTATAGATGTTTAAGCAGTAGAAGCAAAGTTGTAGCGCTGTTCCTTTACGTGAGCGTGGCGCGAAACTTTAAACGTGAATAATCTCGAAATCATGTTTTACCAAAAACTTTGTTGCAGTGAATAGGATTGCCGAAATATCTATCGGCCGATTCCAATTTTAGTTTTAAATTCTTCGTAACTTATTTCCCGTGTCCTTAAGGGTCCGTCTGGTATAACGAGTAAACAAATTGACTTATTTTTATTCAATGAATTGTTATCCACAAAAAAAATCTACCAAAAATAATGAGAAAACCAAAATACGCGATATGGTAGGTATGACGAGACATACATTTCTCTTGAATTAATGTGAACACTTTTCTTTTGAAAGGACAACATCAACAATTGGAGATGGGACTATCTCTATGGATGTTGAAACAACGAAAACTGAATCGTAGTCTCTTCGAATACACTGATTTTAATATTCAAGATATTTGTCCAAAACCTTAGCGTGCCAGATTCCTTCAAGTTTAGTTTTGGGTGGTTCAACAATTTTAAGAAACGGTAAGGGATAGGTAAAGTGAAGCTGTGTGGAGAAAAATTATCCGCTGATGCCATACCGTTTGACCCAATGCGTTGAACAGAGATGGCAGATGCTGCTCGAACCAACGGCTTTAAATGGGTATTGTGATAATAGAAATGTGGCAAAAATAGGCTTATTACCCTACTATGATTGATTATTTTTGACTCTTTTTATCTTTTTTATTACTATTTGTTTATAGAAATACATGGCTTAATGCTTGAATGTAATTTTTGTTTTGTTTTGAATATATCACGCTTCAAATATATCACGCTAAAATACAGACCGACCGTGATATAATCGAAACATTACTGTATACAAAGAGTATTCAGCCCATACAATTAAATTCGTTGAATTGAGGAAAACAACTTCGAGTCAAGTAACGAGGTAAGGACAAGTTCTGGAGCTGTTCAGTTCTAGATTCATAATTTTAACTAAAAATTCTAAAGCTAAAACTTACTCTTCACAGTAGCAGTTTGAGAGGGTGTTCTTTTCAGTTTAAAATTCATGTCACGTCATGTCTTACTGGACTCAAGAATTTGTTTCCCAAGTACATCCAGCCTGAGTATCTGTGCTTCTCTATGTATGTATTTAATAATACAGTCCCAAGGGCATGTTCAGGTATGTTTCAGTTCTAGAGTCATAATTTTGACAAATTGAAAATTTTAAAACTAGAACTTTCTTCCTCCAGCAGCAGTTTTGCGGGTGTTCTAGTTAGTTTAAAACTCGTGTCTTGCCATGTCTTAAGCGTTCCAGTAGGATTCAAATTTGTTTTTCCTCAGTCCATTGGGTCTACGTATCTGTGCTTAATACTCTTTATGTACCTAAAACACAATTTCAACGTGTTTTAAAATCAACAACAAATAAAACGACGTCGCATAGGTCATTTGTCCGAATGTCATACGAGGATCCGCCGGACGAGGTGGCCGTCGACCCACCATCGGAAGCGGCTTCTCGCAAGCAAACCTGTGATCCCCTCGTTTGCCCGGATTACTTAAGCATAGGGGCTTAAATTAGTTTAAATCCGACGGAGCGGAGCGATGTCGGACAGCATCTGACATCAAGCGATGTGGCGTAGTCACATCAGGCGTCGCTGTTGTTTATTTATTCAATTACAGCGGCAAATATGCAACGAGAAATGTGTCGTAAATATTCCAAACATTATTCTTCTAAGTTAAAAACAAAAATCGTACAAAGATCTTTAAAAATCAACTTTCATTGATTCAGTTCGGTATAATGATCCATTCGGCTCAATGACTCATTCGGCCTAAAAGCCCATTCGGTCTAAAGGCCCATTCGGCCTGATGAATCATTCGGCTTTGGCTTTGGGCCCATTCATAAATTACGTGACATGTTGTGACATAAGGGGAAGGGCGAGTTAGCTAGATCGTTACGTAACATGTTTTCACCGCAGAAAAAAAAAATCTAGGAATTTGTTGCATAATTAGGGAAGGGGGGATGGAGAAATTTGTGACAATTTGTTACATAGGGGAGGGGGAGTCAATTCTGGGCAATTTTTGCGTTACGTAATTTATAAATGGTCCTTTTCGGCCTAGTGGCCACTTCGGCCTAATGGCAGTCGGCCTAACGGCATTCAGCCAAACTACTTTCGGCCTAATGACCCAGTACCCACTGAAATTTATTAAATGATTTTGGCTACTAATCGAATAAGATATATCTAACCTAAAAATTGCTTACCAATGCTCATTAGTTAAAGTGGAAAATTTAGGGTTTGACAGATTAAAATTCATTCGTGAATTGCACGCTCCTGAAAAAAAAGTTACATTTTCAATATCACCGTCAACCGTCCAATTGGTTTAATGGATATTGTTCCGTTATTATGTACACCATGAATCAATTTTGTTTTTAAAACGCTCTCGGAGATTCACGGTCACTTACTCAATTTAAAGTAGTTTGCAATGAAAATTAATGAACATATTGCATAAATGTTGCATTAAAATATGTAAATTGACTGAACATCCTAGCACTCTAAATCGCCAGAAAAAGTCTTAAAATCAATTCTATTTTCGTCAAGCATACTTTAAGGTTGGACAGAGAATGCGCAAAAATCGCAAACGAAAAAAGCAGTTTTTTCCACACCGTCTGTTAGATCTTCATAAAAATTAATCAGCAGTACTGTATCAACATTCTACATAAGCTTTTTTATGAAGATCTAACACACGGCGTGGAAAAAACTGCTTTTTTCGTTTGCGATTTTTGCTCATTCTCTGTCCAACCTTAAGTCCTATCTCTCCCCTACCCCTTCTACAACTACAACAATAAGGATTTCATTTGTAACCAGCGACCTAAAATTACCAGATTTTACCCAAGTAAAGTTATACATACATGTTCAAAATCAGGGATTAAATCGCTTACGAAATGTACACTTGCGAATAACAATAGGCGCGTTCTTAAATCCACCAGAAACTCATCGGTATTTTGATGACTTTTTGTTGCGGGAGAGTAAAGCGACGCGCTGTGACACCAGTGTGCAACATAAACAAAGCTTGATTATGTGGCGCGAGAGAGATTATAAGATCAGACAGCTCAGCAATCCATCGTAGGGTGAGGGCCGATGATTTGGTCAACAAACGGCATCGAGAGGAAAGAGACTTTTAACGTACACATACCAATAGACCAGTTATTTTGCATGCGTTAGTATTGAATTGCTGGTGGATAAGTTTCACTTCTGTGATTAGCACTGCGTGTCAGTCGAGTGAGCAGTTTAGAAACTGATTGGACTTGCGCCTGTCGTTTTTCCTATTTTCTGCTTGGGCAACTTATGCGCATCTTATGCATATTTTAGTTAAAAAATTGCTTATGCTAAACACTACTGAAAATAGGAGAATAATCAAAGAACAAGTTCACTATCTCGCTTTTCAATTGCAATCAGAATACTCTTCCTTGCTTTATGGACTATACTTTAAATGCATTTTTCAGCTTCCTACAGCTAATTATATACCGTACAAGACCCATCTACCGATCAATTAACAGCGATTTCTACTTCCAACGCTCTTTAAAAAACAATGCTAAAAGGCATTTCAATTCGATCTTCGTTTTCAACTAGAATATTTAATCAACTATCAAGAAAAAATACACAAATTTGTAAATGAATTGGAAGACAGTGCAAAATAGCCGAAAAGCCCAACAATTCTAGAGTGCCATTCACCGATCACTACAAGTAATAGATATCCATTTGCCGAAAATTCTAGGTTTATAATTTTTTATTACCGACAAATTAGCTCCAAACATGTGTTGCAGACTTTGTTCATTCGGTTTGTGTATAATTCATTTAGAAATATTGTCCTTACACAGTTTTATTAACAGTTGGCTTTGAGTTAAGAGAAAAAAAGCGGTAAAATGGCAACGGATTTAATGCAGCATTCAAATATAATTATTTGGAAAAATACGAAAAGATGAATAATGAAAGTGTATATTATATTGATGTTCTACGTACTATTTCCATGTTTCACCTTATTTATAATTTCTAAATTCCGTGCAATATTCGAGTCAAAACAATTTCGCCCCCAAACTGATCGGTAAATGGAGGCCTAGCGGTGGATGGGCTCTACACGGTAGCTATTTGAGTGTTTTTCGTGTTGGGTCTACTAAAAAGGTCTATATGTACTCGTCTCGATGCTTCAGGCATTAATTGAGATGAAGCCAAAACTGTTATTAGCATTTATAATTTAAGTTTGATTCGGTGGTAAGTAGTTTCTTCAAAATCGTTCGTGCTTTTGAAGATTCGACATTTAAATATCTCATTTTCAGTTCGGTGTTTTCCGCTCAGCTGAACGGTCAGTTAATTTTTTCAATTGATAGCTCAGCAACGTGGCATCAATTTACTAATTTTCAGTGATATATTTTCCGAGTTTCAGCAAAACATACGTCACTTGTACTGAGAGCTTGGTTAGCTGAGTGCTGGGCTGAGCAAAACTTGGTAAAAAGTAGCGGCAAAACTGAGAGTCAGTAGAACAAAATTAATGGTGTAGCGTCCAATCTGCATATTTCGTTGACGTTGGAAAATGTCTGTATATTTTTATGAACATATAAGGCAAGGCAATATAAGAATGTAAAATATATTGAGGTCTCTTGCGTAATTAAAAACAAACTTTAGTGTTTAAATACAATATTTAGCGACATGCAAAAACTGCTTTACTGCCCCTCTTCGGTACCTTGAAGTTGTTTAGGGCCAACAGATGAAAAGCGCAATAATTGCAATGCGAATTTTGAAAATACTTTCGAGAGTCCACAAAGTTCCAGAACAAAAAAATAAGTCAGCGGTCACAGTTTGATGAATTTTCAGAACATCCGTAATATCCGCAGAACTGGTCAATTCACAAATTATACATTGAATGCGGTGTTGTTTTTGTCGAAAGAAATTTTTGAACTTTAACGAACGAATTGGAATTTGAATTCGAGTTTGTGTAAAATTGGTCAATTCATATCCTAGAACTTATATGGACCTTAATCTAGTCACCAGTATTTATTAAGGTCAGTAAATCTACTAAAACGCTTCCGAAAAAAACTCTCTGAGTTTTAGCACTGGATTCATGAATTTATCAGTTATACGGATGCTCTGGATCTCCCGGGAGATTCAGATGCAGCTAAGAAAGTGAACTTTTGTGTGAAAGTTTCAATCTTATTTTAGTTGTGATTTTCTACATGCTTTAAAAATTATTACAACGGTTTTGAATCAGTTTTATTGATTGACCACATTATATTTGTACAGAATTATTGAGGCCACACATGATCCACTTTGACACCGATTCCTGTTGGCCAACCGCATCAAAGACAGTAATATTTACCAAACTCTGAATTTCTAACAAACAACTTATTTTCAAAAACATTTAAATATGGCTTAAAATAATTTCGAAATTATTCGTTACAAAAATGTTACACCAAACGAAGGTTAACATTTTTCTCGTTGTTTCACTTCATATAGTTTCGTAGTAGGTAGGGGAAAGTGGGCGGTTGCCGTCACTGGTCGGTTGTCGACAATTGATTCGTAGGTTCTGTACTACAACCAAAATATTTGTTGAACAAGTAAAAACCTGCTTAAAAGTTTATTTCATCATTTGCTTAGTGTTGTAGAGAGAAGAAGATCGATCGAAAAAGTAGGCCCATAGAATATTTACGAAGTGAATTAATTTTATATTGTGGTTCAAAAATTGAATGGCACCGAAACGTTCACCACAATTGTTTTTATTCTGTTTTAACCCTTGTGAAGGCAAGCTAAAATCCTAACATTAAAGGGCAAAAGTATTTACCCAAAAAAATATGACACACGACACTATCGTATGCTATTTTTTCTTTTAAGAAAAAGTAAAAAAGTAGTTTCGTAGTAGGTAGGGGAAAGTGGTCGGTTGCCGTCACTGGTCGGTTGTCGACAATTGATTCGTAGGTTCTGTACTACAACCAAAATATTTGTTGAACAAGTAAAAACCTGCTTAAAAGTTTATTTCATCATTTGCTCAGTGTTGTAGAAAGAAGAAGATCGATCGAAAAAGTAGGCCCATAGAATATTTACGAAGTGAATTAATTTTATATTGTGGTTCAAAAATTGAATGGCACCGAAACGTTCGCCACAATTGTTTTTATTCTGTTTTAACCCTTGTGAAGGCAAGCTAAAATCCTAACATTAAAGGGCAAGCCGGGCCTCTCAGGCCCGTTTAAATTCAAAACCCTTTCTGCATTTCTCATATAGAAAGGTTATGAGTAAAAATTTCTGAAGTGGCCCCCCCATTTTTCGCAAAGTGGCAAATTTAGCAAAAAATATTTTTATTTTGTTGTTTAGGCATCCGCAAACATGTTTGTAAAATATTTTACCGATATTCAAAATATTTATAATATTTTCAGTTATTGGAAGTTTTACACACCTTTTTTTTGTAATATTTGTTATAGCTAGAGTTTTATCTCGAATTGTATGAAACTTCTAGGGTGGTTAAAAAAATGTTTGGCCTACAAAATGCCGAAAAAATGATTAGCAAATGTTAACTATTTCTACTATTTTTTAAGCAATTTTTAAAATAAATGCCGTTTTAATCGGTTTCTTCACGCGATATTTAACCCGTTTTAATTGTAAAATGTTGCATATATTATTAGATTCGAATTCCAGAAAAAAAATTTTTGAGCAACTATAAGGTTTTTAAAATATTTGATTTTTTCTGTTAACCGGCATGCCAGGCGCAACGCGCACGCGATGCAGCCAGTGTTCGTCACGACACGCTTGGACATACATCGCACGAGCGAGTCGGCCGGTGCTCGCGCCGGCTCCAACTACATGCATACCTTATAGGATGATTTTCGGTGCAATAGCATGATCAATAAAATTGAATGCTTATATTAATAATAACAATATGTATAACATAGTTTATTCATTATTTCTTTTTTTCTTTTTTCAACACAGTATTTATTACAGATTTTGTGTCCATCGAAAACAATTTACACTCCAATTGTCTTCTATCAATTGGTTTAAAATGGTGAAACGCACGTGTATTTTTGATTGTCATTGCATTTTCAAACCGAGTTTTCTGCTGATAATCGTGAATTTCATGTTCGTTTACCGTGCAAAGTTGAAAGTCTATGTTTTTGAAAAAATTCTTCGCCCAATCAAACAAATTTCTAGCTGTTGTGATTCTATGAGTATTGACTCGCTGCAAACTAGCTTTATACGCATGCCTTTTTACGGTGCCACCAATTCCATCACAAGCTCCTTTTCCGTGCGAAGTGGCAAAGAAATTCCACTCTGCCTTTTTGTTAAAATCTTCATCGTGGAGTGCTAAATTGAGAAAATTGAACTTGTTTTTATATTGCGACGCAGCTCCATCAGAAAAATAATAAATATTGCTTATTTTATTTTTTGGAAATTTTGTTATCAAATACTCAATAAGTTTTGAATTAAATAAGTGCACTGAACTTGTGTCATGAGTAGTTTTTTCTGAAATTATGACGAAATTCCGATTTTTTATCTGAGCGTGTTCCCGATAATAAATAACGTATCGATGAAGGGTCGCCTGGTCATTAGACCAGTGGTGAGATTGAATCGCGTTTTGCACAAAAAAAGAATAATTTTCGGCAAAATCTAGAGCGACGACTATTTCATCTTCTTCAATTTCTTCTTTCTTCTTTTTAAAATATGAGGCTTGAGAATTGGCTAGAAAATCGTGTTTTATCAGTACTGGTAATTCCAACCGAAGTTCATTAAAAAAATCTTTAACTGTAGTGTTAAGTTCAATTATTTCACATCTGTAAAAATTGAACCAGAATTATACAACCTGCATAGTAGAATAATTATTGTATAAATTTTCAGGGATCATAATACCTATCTGTGCTTTTCCACTGACTATACTTTATCGTTGAAATTCTGCTTTTTTTTAACAATCGGGCCAATTCGTTTACAACAGCTTCAGTACCGTGACATTTATCACATTTAGACAAAAAACAGTTTGGAGTTGAAACGCTGCATGTTGACGATTGGATAAAATCTTTATAGGTTTTGCTGAAAGTAACTCCTTTTTTTTGCAATTCTTGCTTGATACCAAAAATTTTTAATTTCATGTTTTCGTGGATTTTGCAAACACACACGTTGTGTGTTCCTTTCTGTCCTGCTGAAATACACTCTCGTGGTCGCAGTTCTTGAAATTTCGAGAGAGAAATCGAAGCGTCAGGAAATTCTTTGATGAATTTGTCATGCAATTCATTAACATTAGATAATAAAAGTTTTTTTTGTACATGTGTTCGTTTGCCGTTCTCAACAATCGAAACGTAATCCTTTATTCCCGGTAAAGCACGACTGTTTTCTTCAGACAAATAAAATGCGCGAACTTTTTGAAGTATCCAATCAGGTACTTTTCTGCCTCTTTTTTTCTCGGGTCTTGATCCATGACCATCACTTTTCCTCAATTTATTGGCACGACGAGCCATACGACGCGAAACTTGCAATTCTTTTTGCATTTTTTTAATTGTCCAGTTGGGTGGAACTGTAGTCAGAATTTGTATTTTATCCAATCTATTTTTTGCATGTGACAAAGCATGTTTTATTCCAGAGATAAGTTCAGACTCTTTTTCGGACATCGCATTAAAAATTAATTTCTCCTGCTCGGGGTTTTTTATAATTTCAGAAATATTAAGTCGACCATCTGAGCACAATTTCAAAAAACGCGTTTTTTTCATTTTCGGTTCCCCAATTTCTTCTAAAAAGGTGTTAATTTTCTCCATTTTCATATTATCGTCAACAGTCTTACATACATAAGTGGGATCAAGTTGGTTGTCTTCGTCAACAGCATCATTAAGATTTTCATTTGCCACTTCATTAATGATCTGTTCTTGATGTGGCTCAGGAGAACAATCATTTCCTTTGTATCTATACATATCCCTTCGACAATTGTTGCACACTTTCAATCCAACAAGTTTTTTAAATTTGCTGTTCCATGTTCGCGTAACAATGAAAAGACTTTTTCGCACACATTGATGATTTTTCTTACGCAAAGGATTGCAACACTTTTCAGGGCGACCCATGTTTATCACCCACTCAACTGAAACTAAATTCAACAATCGAAAACAAGTTCTAAGTTTGAACGCACCACCTATTCTCTGAAAACTGATTGATTGAGCACGCCACTGACAACTTATCAACCAAAATTCATAGCCCACTTTTATACTTGTCTAAACGTGTCGCGGAGTGCACGGCAAGTTGGCTAGTGCGATGCAGGTTTACACGTGTCGTGACGAGTACCGGCTGTTTAGTGGACAAGTTATATATATTGATATTATTAATATAAGCAGTTAATATTATTGATCGTGCTATTGCACCGAAAATCATCCTATAAGGTATGCATGTAGTTAGAGTCGGCGCGAGCACCGGCCGACTCGCTCGTGCGATGTATGTCTAAGCGTGTCGTGACGAACACCGGCTGCCTCGCGCGTGCTTTGCGCCTGGCATGCCGGTTAACAGAAAAAATCAAATATTTTAAAAACCTTATAGTTGCTCAAATTTTTTTTTCTGGAATTCGAATCTGATAATATATGCAACATTTTACAATTAAAACGGGATAAATATCGCGTGAAGAAACCGATTAAAACGGCATTTATTTTAAAAATTGTTTAAAAAATAGTAGAAATAGTTAACATTTGCTAATCATTTTTTCGGCATTTTGTAGGCCAAACATTTTTTTAACCACCCTAGAAGTTTCATACAATTCGAGATAAAACTCTAGCTATAACAAATATTACAAAAAAAGGTGTGTAAAACTTCCAATAACTGAAAATATTATAAATATTTTGAATATCGGTAAAATATTTTACAAACATGTTTGCGGATGCCTAAACTATAAAATAAAAATATTTTTTGCTAAATTTGCAACTTTGCGAAAAATGGGGGGGCCACTTCAGAAATTTTTACTCTATGCAATCGGCCGAAATTTAGACCTTTTTAACCGAGACCCGCAAGGGCCAAATCTCTTATACCATTCGACTCAGTTCGTCGAGATCGTAAAATATGTGTATGTGTGTATGTACGAATGGATGTATGTATGTATGTGGCAAACAATCTCACCGATTTTTCTCAGAGATGGCTGAACCGATTTGCACAAATTTAGTCTCAAATAAAAGGTACAGTCTTCCCATCGTTCGGTCGGTATTGATTTTTTTTATTGATCCGACTTTCGGTTCTGGAGTTACGGGTTGAAGAGTACGATCACACAGCAAATTTCCATATAAACTAGTACCACCATGATGTCCAAATGATGCAATATGTATTAAAATATGTGCAACATTACTTAGCTTTGCATGTCTAGATCATGAATGACCCACCGAAGGTGCTTCGACCACATTACCAAATTCCTAAGATAATGTCATACCTATTTCTCAACGAATTCTTTACCGATTTTTACAAACTTGTTTTCAGATGAAAGATACAACATTCCCATTGGCTGCTGTTGAATTTCTAATTGATCCGACTTCCGGTTCCGGAATTACAAGATGATGAGTACGAACACGCAGCAAATCCCGATTTCAGCGTATAAGGTGATGTATGTAAAAAGGTGAATTTTTTTTCCAAAGAAGGGGAAGATCACGTCGGCCGTCGATTGGTTCTGAGCTCCATTTCGTTTTAATACGACCAATAAATCTTTCTGGGTTGGTGTTAATTTCTTCTGATGCATAACCGGAGTACATATTCAGATTCTTCTTCCGAGTTTTCATCAGGTTCATCGTCGGAAGCAATATCATTCGCATCTTCTTCCTCACTTTGCAAATCTGTTTCGGAATCGTCTGCTGTTGAAATTGCTCGAATTTCTTCCATTATTTCAAATTCCTTGAGACGATTGAAAACATGGGCAGATCGTCTTGTAGCCATTTAAATTTTTTGTTGCTTCTGGATCCTACAATTTGAATAATTACGACAACTATAACATAACGAATAGACAACAAAAATAGACAATAACGGCAAAGTTGGGTTAGGTTGTATCCAAATAATTGTCAAGTAGACCACAGTGGGTGAAATAAAAGTATTTACCCAAAAAAATATGACACACGACACTATCGTATGCTATTTTTTCTTTTAAGAAAAAGTAAAAATATAAAATCAATCAAAACTTGAAAAAAAAATGCCTTCTAATATGAAGATGAACACATCAAAAAAAAATTTCAGATAAATATTAATGTATAAAACCCGTGGTATTACTAGTAAATATTGCATGCACACCGGGGCTTGCCTTTTTGTGCAAGTAAAAAATTCAAACATAGCTGCGCATCACTCCATATATGAAAATTTCACAATTCTTTATTTTTGTTATAGATTTCAAAGCTACTTATCAAAATTTCCATGCCCAAGCTTATACTGCATACACATTTTTTTTGTAACTAAAAAAATGTAACGTGCCGGGCCCCGGAGACCCGCGTGCCTTTTTGAGGGTTAAAAAGGTTACTAAATCGGTTGTCGGTTCCCAAACATGCAGAGGCGACGCGTCGGTACGTTCAACCTGTTCATTGAACAGGTAAGCCAAGTTCGGTTAACAAACGAATCAGGACAGCTTTAATTCCAAAACACAACAAAGCCTCGTGTTCGACAACAACGCAACGCTAGCACAAGAGCTGCCGCTAATGTGAGATACATTAACCAGCAAGACGCGTCAACAGTTTTACACTCATCCCAGTCATATATAGAACTCTCCGAATCGAGCAGTTCCACGAACGCCACCACTCACGTTTCTTTCTTACCCGTTCACTTAAACCGTTGCACCAGTGAGCAAAATTTTCTTTGCATTCAAACTCACAAAACCGCAAAACAAGAGAAATTTTAAGCTCTCTCGATCGCATCGTTCTATAGTCCGTGTGCCGCACGTTATATACGAAAGCTTCAAAAGCAGGCAGCAAAATCTGAAAGCTTTATGCTAATACGAACGGCGAGAGTTGTTCAACGAAAATCTTGCACGGGGTGATGAGCAAATACATTTTCGTTATTTAGAGGACACAATTTCATTCAGATGTTATCATTATTATTAATCTTACACAATTTATGTACTATAATTTAAAATATTATGAGTATTTACCAGTACGTGTATGTTTGTTTCGCTCAACATTGAATGGACTATTAGAACAGAAACGAACTTTCTCATATCATTCCCATTGGTGAATTCATTCAACGCTGGCAATGTGAAGACGCGTTCGCTGAACAATTTGAACGGTTTCGTAGAGGTGTGCGCCGCGCCGCCGATTTCAGGTAAAGGTCGGCGTCACGCCGATGTGCTTATTATTTTTACATGCAATCGTCGGCGCCTCTACGAGTTCACACACAAGAAGAAGCACAAACACACAAAGCACACTTGCGTTGAAAAAATACTGGTGGCAGACGAAATTTAGGCTCGCGTTTATTCGCAGTTCGTTCTGTTTCGGAAATTTCGGTATTTCGGAAAGTATCAGCCGTAGTGACCGTTCAATAAAATTTTAGTAAAAACCGAATGCTCGCATTGAATGGTAACACAAATCTATTACATACCTATATATACATATGTCTCGAAATTTTTCCATTATTGTTGTAGATGAAGGAACGGACCTACGTGATTTTTGCATCATTGAAGACGTGTTGAAAAACTCATTTTCATCAAGGCCCATTGAAAACAAAATGCAACTTGTAAAAATGGATGTTCCGCGGCCACGGATGTGCAACTTGAAGTCTTTCTATGGGAAAGGTGGGACCGTGATGACGAGAAATTTCAACCAAGCATCGTACGAAGCTAAATGGCTTTGCGGTTCCGTTAAGCTTAATAAACTTTTCTGCTGGCCGTGTGTGCTTTTCAAATCAGATACCGAAAAGGGTGTGTGGCCAAAAACTGGGTTCGCTGATTTAAACCATTTATCATCAGCCATGAAGGCCCACGCATCAAGACCATATTGATAATGCTATGGCACTTAAGCTATTTGGACGGAATAGAATTGACGAAGCTCTTGACCATGGCCGAGAAATTGGTAGAGTTAATCATAATAAACAGGGCACAAAAAACAGAAAAAATTTAAAAACGTTGATAGAGGTTGTGTGTTTTCTCGGGTCTCATGGATTGAGTTTCAGGGGGCATGATGAACATGAAGGCTCATTTAATAAAGGCAATTATAGAGATCTGTGCTCATTCATAGCATCGAAGGATCCAAGCTTTGAAGAATTTATTGCCGGCAACGTTTTTTCTGGTCAATCCTCGACCATTCAAAATGAGCTAATATCCTGTTTGGGGGCGTTAAAGGTTCGTCGAATATCCGCAGAAGTAGGTGAAGCAGAATTCGTGGCAATCTATTTATTTATTTATTTCAAGTCGTCAAACAGATGTAGACCGGTTTCTTACAATAATTATTAAACTAACTTAACACTAGTTAAAATTTTGGTTTACTCTAAACTGCTGCTTAAGTTTTGTTTTCGACATAGTAAAGTCAATGCTTTCGCAATGCTTGTTGTAAATATTCATCATTTGGTTTAAAGGGCCAAACTTGGCATAATTAGTGCGATGGCGAATTGTACAAAAGATGCTGCGGTTACGTAGTTGTCGAGAAGGAGCATAAAAATTTAGTTTCGATAATAGTTCGATTGAATCAATACGATGTGATACAATGTCGATTACAAATGATATCATAGAAAATTCACGACGATCTTTCAAGGTTTGAATGTCAATTAGCATGCACCGTGCTTCATAAGATGGCAAATGTAGTCCAGTCCAACCTAGTTTACGGAGAGCGAACATCAAAAACTGCTTTTGTACTGATTCTATCCGGTTTGCATGGGTTGCTGAAAAAGGCGACCAAACTATACTACAATATTCTAGTGTTGAACGCACGTAGGCTACATATAATGTTTTTATTGTGTAGGGATCTTGGAAATTATAGCTGAAGCGTTTAATAAAACCTAGTGTGTTGTTTGCTTTGTTAATTATTGTGTTATAATGATCTATGAATGTTATTTTGGAATCTATAATCTATCTATAACTCCTAGATCTCTTATTCTGTCACACTTTTCTACTTGTTGATTTCCCAATAAGATTCTATTGTTCTGTATATTATTCTTTCTACTCAATGTTATGGCATTACATTTTTTTACATTCAGTTTCAGGAGGCTTTTATTACACCATGTATAAAATATATTTACTTCGTTTTGAAATGTCTGAAAGTCTTCACCATTTCTTATTTCTAGAAATAGTTTCATATCATCAGCATATATAAGAACTTTTACATTTTTTAGTATGAAGGAAATATCGTTAACAAATAAAATGAAGAATAGTGGGCCCAAATGACCCTTGAGGGACTCCTGATGTAACTTGAATTGGGATTGATTTTATCCCTTTAAATCTAACAGCTTGTTCACGATTTGTAAGATATGATTGTACCCATGTAAGAAATCCTGGCTCAAATCCTATTTTTTCTAATTTAAAAAGTAGCATGGGTATGTCGATGCGGTCAAATGCTTTGCTAAAATCTGTATAAAGAGCTTCAACGTGGTTTCCGTTATCCATTGCTGTTAATGTGTAGTTAATGAACTCGAGTAGATTTGTACCTGTAGAACGCCCTTTGAAAAAACCATGTTGCACATGGGTAATTCTGTTCTTGATTTGGTGAAAAAAAAAATCATTAACAATCGCCTCGAAGATCTTGGGAATGCACGAGATGATAGCTATTCCACGATAGTTACGCACATCGGATTTTTTACCATTTTTAAAAATTGGAACTAGGAAAGAGCTTTTCCGTGTTTTAGGAAAACAACCTGATTCTAGAGACATGTTAAAAAGCCAAAATAAAGGAGCAGTTAGTTCTATTGACAAAGTTTTTAAAAACACCAGTGGAACGCCATCAGGTCCAGGGCTTTTAGAGCTATCCAAGTTTTTTAAGGCATCCATGATTGCATGTACTTTTATCTGTTTAATGTTAATATCTCTTGAAAGTTCTGGGAGGAAGGAAAAGTATTCACGCTCTCGATCCTTCTCTGAAAATTTAGTGTAAACTTCTTGGAAGAATGTTGCAAAAAGATTGCAGATTTCCTCTGAGTTATCGCCTACCTTTCCATCAAGATGCATTTCTGTTGGGAAATAATCCGATTTTATTTTAGTTTTTACGTAATTAAAGGAGTTTTTTGGGCAAGTTTTTATGTTGCGTTCTGTTCTTGCATTGTACTCTTCAAACGCGATATCAATGGCAAGGTTTAATTGATCGCATAGATTTAAATAGTTTGTTAAGTTATCTTCGCTGTTATATTTTTTGTAGATTTTGTGTGCTTTCTGCTTACGATTTTTTAAATTTTTGATTTCACTACTAAACCAGATGGGATGTTTTGAGTTATAGTGACGCCTTCTTCTTTTCAATGGTATATCTTCGTGAATGACTTCAAATAATATTTTGTAGAAGATGTCTACGGCAGCTTCAACATTTTCTTCATTTCTTAAAATCGTTTGCCAGTTTATAGGATTAATTTTTTGCCTCAAGCTTTCATAGTTAGCGGACTCGTAATCAAATACCTCCTCAAATTCACTATCACCAGGTCTGTCGTTAACATGCAAGAATATAGAAAACTCAATGGCTGTATGATAAGCTTCATTCTTCCATAAGGGAGTAAGTGATTCCGTTACACAGAAGTCTTCGTCTATATTCGTCATTAATAAATCTAAATAGCAATGCCGCTGATTTCTTATGTGATTTATTTGATTAAGGCCTAAACTGGCAGATTTATCGCAAATGAACTGCAAAGTTTCATTTTCCCCTACAACAGAAAGTAGGATGCTCTCATTATCAGCATCTGGTATGAAAACAATACCGCGTTGATTGAAATCGCCGTATATGTGAACTTTTACGTGCGGGGAAAGACCATTAATAATGCATTCAGCAGCATGATAAAACTTTTCGTAAGTCGTTTTTCGAGCAAAATTTGGAGGAAAATACACCGAAGCGAAAACGTGAGTTTCGTCTTTAACATGTACTTTCACCCACACATGCTCGAATTCTTTTGATTTTATAGTTTTGATAACTTCTAAATAGTTTTGCTGAAATCGCAATCAAAGCGCCCCCTCCTGACTTCTTACCAAATACATGACAATCACGGTCATCCCTAAAGACATTATAATTACTTCCGAAAACTTCTTCACTTCTCACTGCTTCGTCCCAACTAGTCTCAGTTGCTAAAATTACGGAATAATGACAACCTAATATTTTGTTTTGAATCACATTCATCTTAGCTGCACTTTTCATGCGGTTAAAGTTTTGGCAATAGACCAAGATTTCTGTTCTTGACTTAGATTCTCTTGGAGAAGTGTTAGTTGAATGAGAATTAATTAGACCTAGCTCTACCTCTTCTTCATCTTGAAGCACAATATGATTTGTCAATTCATTACTACCTTGCTCTAATAAGCGCGTCGATTGCGGCAAAAACGAACGAACAGGCGCCAATTCCGGAGGGGTACATAGGTGTGGCAACAGCTGTTCGATGTGAGGTGCTAGGTTGGTCGGTAGGGCTCGGGTTTAAAACATCGCCTCTCTGGAATGCAATGGTAGGTCTGAACGAAGTTGAAGGTGGCCTCGACAAACGTTCCTTTGCCTCAGCCAGTAGCTATCTATCCAAGGGAAGATTGTCGATGTCGCGGCGTTTGTTGTCATGGTATGCAAATCTGCTGTGGTTGTAATTACATCCGTTATTTTTGTCGAAAATTTTGTGGTGCTTGTAACCGTGATTCTTGCGACGCTTGGTATTATTATTACTGTTACGGGTGGTGTCAAGTGCATTAGCGGGCCTCTGTTTATTCCGTTTCTTCTTTATTCTTGCTTTCTCAGCCGCTTTTTGTTGATTGAGACGACGCAATTTACGTGTATCGTATTCGGACCAATCAGCCTTCCATACCTTAGAGTTGCCAAGGAAACGCCAGCCTGAGTTACTGGCTGCCTCGACGGACATCTCAGCCTCTAAACTAGGGGAGGAATCTGTTGTGGGTGAAGCAACAGTCTTTTGTTCCAGTGAGTTTACTGTGCTAGAAATTTGCTTTAACTCATCGATAATATCATCCGTGAAAGTTGGGTTTACATAACTCATATTGTGTGCCGACCAATTGTTAGCCAGGTCAGTTATCACGCTTCTGACCTTTTCAATTTCTGAACAAATTTGTTTCAACTCGCGTGTCATATCAGTGGTCAGTTCATTGACATAGGCGGCGATATTGTTTTTCGTAGCTTTCATCGATATGTCGAATAATGATGTTAAGTGATTTTTTGTGGCAACGACATCAGTTTTGCCAGTTTTGTTGGAAGCAGCCAGCTGATTCCACAACTCCGAGGTTTTGGCTATGTGTGCAACCACCGCGTTAGTATGATTAGCTGCAGTTGTTTTAATTTCGCCTTTCAACTCGTTTAAGAGCATTTCGATACATCCAAATCCATCTCGGACATTGAAGTTGCTAAATGTGGATGCGAGTTTGTGATTCGAATCCATAACTAGCTTGTTGAGGTTGATGGCTTCTTGTTGTTGTCTGTACAGTTTATCGAAATTTAACTCCATCACGAGACGCTTCTGGCACTCGTAGCATATTGGCAGCATGTATGTTAGTATTCTTTGCTCATGATTCCTCTGAGCACCAACGCATGCAGCGTGGAATTTTTTCCCGCAAGATCCATGGCAGTACCACACATGTTTGTCGTCACTCACTGTAGAATTATTAATCGCGCACGGCATGTTTTACTTACGCAGCAACGATAAATGAAAACAATACAAATTAAAACACGCACGGTTAAACTTTAAACGGCACAAATGGAAACGCGACCGAACTGTAACGGCGACTTGAATGCAATGATGAGACTAGATGAAACAACTGACTCGGCTAGATTATCTCAATTGTCGTGTGCTTTGCGTTACGTCAAGAAAAACGGTATGCAATTCTATTCTATGGGTTTACTAGAATCAATAAGCAATACATTTTTCAGGTACACCTGTGGAAAGATTAGTGCGTTTGGCGGATGTCAGTAGCGACAAAAATGCTTCCGCTCTTGCGATGCAGGTGAAGAAATTGCGAATCAGTTTGGTCTAAATGTTGACAAGCTAGTGGCTCAAACTTACGATGGCGCTGCAGTAATGTCTGGAGAAAAGGCGGCACCCAAGCGTTAGTGAAACAGAAGTTTCCTAAAGCCGAGTACATCCACTGTAGAGCACATATTTTAAATCTTGTACTATTACATGCCTGTGTGGACGACAATCGAACATCACGATTTTTTAAAACACTGTCGTCGATTGCAGCCTTCTTTTCGCAGTCTACAAAAAGGAATCGAGAGAAAAATGAAGCATCGTTTCCAAAAGATTTGCTGCATTCTCTGATGGAATCGTTCGACTGTTTTGATACTACGAAATTGACTAATGAACTAAAAGTGTTATTTTCTAAATCTGAATTCAGAAACGAAAAACTCAGTGAAATACTCGAGTTAATTTTGAGCGAAGAACTCGGTGATGTCTTCTCAGAAGTTGTGAAGTTGTCAAAACTAGTACTAACTCTGCCTAGTACAACAGCTTCAGTAGAGCGTTCTTTTTCTGTGCTTCGTCGGATAAAAAATTATCTAAGAACACAGATGGGTGAAGAGCGACTATTTCACCTTATGCTAATGACAGTAGAAGGTAGACTATTGAAAGAGCTACAAAAGCATCCAAATTTTTATGAGGAAGTGGTTGACTTCTTCGCTGCCCGTGTTGATCGTCGAATTCCGCTTCTTTATAAATAATTATAAGACTAAAAATAAAGAGAAAAATAAAGTTTTCTGCGCCGAATGTCGCATGTTACCAAAACGTAAGCATATTTTCCCATGTCCGTAGAAATCTGATTGAACAGGTTGGACTTAGGTCCACCCGTCGCCTCTGCAAACATGGTCGGTTATGTGCATCCCATTTTTGTGGCAAGTGCTTAATTCTCTCTAATCTAATCAATATGGGTATTTTCGGAACAGGCTTTATGAGTAGATAGCAGAGATCGATTTTAAACGCAATTCTGAAAACCAAGATGGCATCTTCCGGCAGGGCAGGAAAAATTCGCAAAATGAAATGATCGCCGATCGAAGCTTTACGATATGCACTCTCGTACATACCACATGCAATCGATGAGTTTGACACAAATATTGCGAACATTTAGGGGTAAACTGATCTTTGCATTCGACGAATGCGAGCTTTCTTTCTAGTTCGGTTTTTTTATATTCGAAGTAGTTCTGGCGAAGCTTAAATGCAAACATCGTCGTATACAAGTAAGCTCTTGGCTCATGGTTTTGATGTTTTTAAAAGATTTGCACAGAGCTTCGAAAGGATGTTCGGTGAACACATATGAAGCGATTGCCTCGTTAATTTGAGATTCGCGAATACCTAGGGATACAGGAGAGCACTTTTTTTTCTATGTGTGAGTGCGGATGCCATTTTTCTTCGATGAATCCGAAACAAATAACAAATGACGTAATGGGTTTTTACTTTTAATCGGTATTTTCGAAATAAAGTGTGTCTATGTGTTTGAATAGGTAGATCCGAGGTTTAGCTCGGTCTTTTCTCACTTTTCACCGTGCGCCAAAGAATTGAGATGCTCGTTCGGATGGTTATGCTTACTTCGACGGCGATGGACGCCATGTTTAATTTTGCAAGTATAAAAATACTTCCCTCAAAAGTGTTAAATGTTTCCACCTTTCTTTCTCTTCATCTTCGTTTAAGCGCATATAGAGTTCAAAACTGTTTTTCTTAAGACTCTCGGTATCGAAAGAGACGACGAATCTGTATAGATCACACTGCTATAAGCTGCTTAATTGTTACCTTTTGCTGCTAAATTCAACGCTCCTAGAATATTTACAATAGTGTAAATGTATGGAAAAAAATATTAGAACAGTCTAAATTGATGAGTTTTATAGTTTTCAACAATAATGTAGTAGCGAAAATACACAGCAAAAAACATCTTGTAACTTTACGTCTTGCCAGATGCACATAAAAGGAGCGTCCCAATTCACATAAATTTAAATTTAGTTTAATGATTCATTAACCTACAAGAGACATAAATTTTGTTCACATTATAAATGAAAGTGTAAATCTTATTTTTGTTTGTGTGTTTTGAAGTAGCAGATAACTTTTTGGCGAATATTTCTCATAATCAGCATTTTCAAGAGGTTGTTCCTTAGATATATCTTAACATGTTTTAACTGATATAGCTCTAATCGCAAGAGAAAATTTGTTTGCTGGATTATTGTATAGAAAAGAATATCAAAACCAAGGAAAATTAGTAGTATTTTTTCTTGGTTTTGATATTCTTTTCTATATAAAAATCCAGTTAACAAATTTTCTATTGCGATTAGAGCTATGTTCACCTATTAAAACAATGTTAAGATATGTCTAAGAAACATCGCTTGATGATATTTGGGCATGTAGGGCCTATTAAATCAGAGTTGTCGTGATTTTCGGACGGTGCTCTAATGCAACTATTAGGTTGCATGATGTATTCGGATCCAACCCTCGGAAATTTGTTCTCGGATGAAAATTGGTTGTCTTCTACTGATGCTGAGAATTTCGCTGCTCAGGAAGAGGAAGACGACTGCTCGTTGCGATGTCGATGCTTTATGCGGAAAAGGGACTTATTTTGATAGTTACAACCACGAAAAAGAATTTCATATTTATTTTTATGACATAGGTTTATTACTCTTGCATCCTAACTCTACAAGAGTGTAAGTGATCTTCCTATGGAAACAGCAAGAACACGACTTTTGATTGGAGACACGTCTAAATCACGTCCAAATTACTACATTTCTAACGAAAGTTTTTAAATTCACACCTAGAACAAAAATCTGAGCTGACCCATGTGTATTTCAACACTTTTTCAAAATGTGGAGAGATCTAATGCATATCAATGTTGAATCTAAATTTATTCTGAATCATACATCGTTGATTGCCAGGTTGTATAATTTGTAGTAAATGATCACTTTTAAGTACATAACACGCCAAGAAGAATTTATCATTCATAAATAAATTCTGTACTATGATAATGTTAACTAAGCTTTGGGTGAAGAACGTGTCGACATCGGTATTTACTCACAGCAATCCACAAATTTCGTTGCTCGATGTTTGAGTCAAATCACACTTTTTTGGGGATAATGAATAAAAATTATAAAGCACCGAAGTTCTAGCGTCATAACGTGCCGTAAATATTACTTTCAATTGTCCCTAGTAAGTATTAGAGCTTCTAATCTGTCTCAATTTTTTCGATTGAACGCGGACAATATTGTGGAGCGCGTGCAGCAGTTTTGAATGCATTGAAGTATCATACACACACTGAAAATGAATTATACTGATTGAATTAATACAATGAATCAAAATATCCAAGTGTTATAACGCTTTTCATTGTTTTTCATTTGACTTAAAAATGTGTTGTTATAAAGCGTTTTTGTCTGAACTCATGTACATCAAAACCAGATTTGATTGGATAATTTTGATGAAAATTGGCTTTACTACTTAGTACGAATTTAAAAATTATCTTTAAATTTGGAATTAGAAAAACATTTAGTTGAAAGCTTCTCAATTATATAAGCTTTTCTTCCATTTGGAAATTTGCTGACAAATATTTTGGCTTTTTTGTTATATTATTTTTAACACCATTTTCCTTTATTTTAAAAACAAGCTGTAGCTTTGTTTAGTTTTGATAGTTCGATCACCTGTCTAGAATATGTATATTTTTAAATACAGCTTTAAAGTTTAAATCGGAAATGGTCGATGACATGCTCAAGTGAGACAACCGACTTTTTTTATCTAATTTAATATCATATATTTATCCTCAAGAAATTGTATAACAAAACTGGTACGCTATAACAGAAAAATAACTAAGATAAACACTTCACTCTGTTCCACAATTTCACCATTCCACAATCGTTCAATGTAGTAAGCATACTGCATTTTACCTCTTTTCTAGTCCCTCCCTAAAATGCATTACCAAATATAAGCACGACCTCTATGCATCTAAATGTTAAGAGCATCGTTTATCACATGATAAATCGGAAAGTAATTGATAAAAAAAAACCTGTTTTAATCCACCTAGCGGTGCAATTGTGCCTTTCTCATTTCTCTAAACTATGGCACGGAGGCTTTTTCTGTTCAACATAATTGTGGAAATGTCCATTACATTCTTAGTACACTTTGCACTTATACACAATGGTATGCCAGCCACGAACTTGATGAGCTGCGTGTCAACGGTGAAACACTTGAAAAAAAAATATCATACTTCATTAGCCTAATCAGCAATAGATCAATGTTATCTGCTTCCTAACTCATTTTGTCATGCGGGGGTGGGTATGTGAGGAGGGCGAAAGTCCCATGAACGAACGACTCCCCAGCTTAAATTGGTATGCTTTGTGATATAGTGGTGGTTTAAAGATGATGGGGTTGAAAGGGAGGGGTATGAGGGCTGGATGGGGTGGTGGTCTGAGGGGTGATTTAAGGAGATTTTTAAAGGAGGGGAGTGAACAGTAGAGGGGGGATGTAACCCCTCTCCGTAAACCATCAACTACGCCCCTGTTAAAATCCAGAAACCTCATGCGAGTCGAAAAAAATTTGGCCCTTCGGGATTAGGTTGACGTTTTTCAGAGTGATTGCATAACCTTTCTATATGAGAAAGGCAAAAATGTGCCAAAATCCAAAAAAGTGAATTGCCGTCAAATTTTTTTTCGAGTTTGCATCAAATCTCGACGTTTCATGCACCTTGAACACATTTAGCATCAAAAATAAAAATTCTATTTTTAATTTTTCCTATAGTTTATATGAGAAATTTCTGTGTGGCCGCACTCTGAAGCCCAAAATTCCGGAACCAGAAATCCGATCGATCCAAAATTCAATAGCAGCCGATAAGAAGGTTGCACCTTTCATTTGAGACTAAGTTTTTGCAAATCGGTCCTGCCATCTCTGAGAAAAATGAGTGACATTATTTGACACATACGCACATACATACACACACATACATACACACACATACACACACATACATACACACACATACACACACATACATACACACACATACAGACTTTTTCCGATCTCGACGAACTGAGTCGAATGGGATATGACACTCGGCCCTCCGGGCCGGGATTAGGTTACCGTTTTTCAGGGTGATTGCATAACCTTCCTATATGAGAAAGGCAAAAATGTGCCAAAATCCAAAAAGGTGAATTGTCCTCAAATTTTTTTTCGAGTTTACATCAAATCTCGACGTTTCATGCACCTTGAGCACATTTAGCATCAAAAATAAAAATTCTATTTTTAATTTTTCCTATAGTTTATATGAGAAATTTCTGTGTGGCCGCACTCTGAAACCCGTAATTCCGAAACCAGAAATCCGATCGATTCAAAATTCTAATCGCAAGAGAAAATTTGTTTGCTGGATTATTGTATAGAAAAGAATATCAAAACCAAGGAAAATTAGTAGTATTTTTTCTTGGTTTTGATATTCTTTTCTATATAAAAATCCAGTTAACAAATTTTCTATTGCGATTAGAGCTATGTTCACCTATTAAAACAATGTTAAGATATGTCTAAGAAACATCGCTTGATGATATTTGGGCATGTAGGGCCTATTAAATCAGAGTTGTCGTGATTTTCGGACGGTGCTCTAATGCAACTATTAGGTTGCATGATGTATTCGGATCCAACCCTCGGAAATTTGTTCTCGGATGAAAATTGGTTGTCTTCTACTGATGCTGAGAATTTCGCTGCTCAGGAAGAGGAAGACGACTGCTCGTTGCGATGTCGATGCTTTATGCGGAAAAGGGACTTATTTTGATAGTTACAACCACGAAAAAGAATTTCATATTTATTTTTATGACATAGGTTTATTACTCTTGCATCCTAACTCTACAAGAGTGTAAGTGATCTTCCTATGGAAACAGCAAGAACACGACTTTTGATTGGAGACACGTCTAAATCACGTCCAAATTACTACATTTCTAACGAAAGTTTTTAAATTCACACCTAGAACAAAAATCTGAGCTGACCCATGTGTATTTCAACACTTTTTCAAAATGTGGAGAGATCTAATGCATATCAATGTTGAATCTAAATTTATTCTGAATCATACATCGTTGATTGCCAGGTTGTATAATTTGTAGTAAATGATCACTTTTAAGTACATAACACGCCAAGAAGAATTTATCATTCATAAATAAATTCTGTACTATGATAATGTTAACTAAGCTTTGGGTGAAGAACGTGTCGACATCGGTATTTACTCACAGCAATCCACAAATTTCGTTGCTCGATGTTTGAGTCAAATCACACTTTTTTGGGGATAATGAATAAAAATTATAAAGCACCGAAGTTCTAGCGTCATAACGTGCCGTAAATATTACTTTCAATTGTCCCTAGTAAGTATTAGAGCTTCTAATCTGTCTCAATTTTTTCGATTGAACGCGGACAATATTGTGGAGCGCGTGCAGCAGTTTTGAATGCATTGAAGTATCATACACACACTGAAAATGAATTATACTGATTGAATTAATACAATGAATCAAAATATCCAAGTGTTATAACGCTTTTCATTGTTTTTCATTTGACTTAAAAATGTGTTGTTATAAAGCGTTTTTGTCTGAACTCATGTACATCAAAACCAGATTTGATTGGATAATTTTGATGAAAATTGGCTTTACTACTTAGTACGAATTTAAAAATTATCTTTAAATTTGGAATTAGAAAAACATTTAGTTGAAAGCTTCTCAATTATATAAGCTTTTCTTCCATTTGGAAATTTGCTGACAAATATTTTGGCTTTTTTGTTATATTATTTTTAACACCATTTTCCTTTATTTTAAAAACAAGCTGTAGCTTTGTTTAGTTTTGATAGTTCGATCACCTGTCTAGAATATGTATATTTTTAAATACAGCTTTAAAGTTTAAATCGGAAATGGTCGATGACATGCTCAAGTGAGACAACCGATTTTTTTTATCTAATTTAATATCATATATTTATCCTCAAGAAATTGTATAACAAAACTGGTACGCTATAACAGAAAAATAACTAAGATAAACACTTCACTCTGTTCCACAATTTCACCATTCCACAATCGTTCAATGTAGTAAGCATACTGCATTTTACCTCTTTTCTAGTCCCTCCCTAAAATGCATTACCAAATATAAGCACGACCTCTATGCATCTAAATGTTAAGAGCATCGTTTATCACATGATAAATCGGAAAGTAATTGATAAAAAAAAACCTGTTTTAATCCACCTAGCGGTGCAATTGTGCCTTTCTCATTTCTCTAAACTATGGCACGGAGGCTTTTTCTGTTCAACATAATTGTGGAAATGTCCATTACATTCTTAGTACACTTTGCACTTATACACAATGGTATGCCAGCCACGAACTTGATGAGCTGCGTGTCAACGGTGAAACACTTGAAAAAAAAATATCATACTTCATTAGCCTAATCAGCAATAGATCAATGTTATCTGCTTCCTAACTCATTTTGTCATGCGGGGGTGGGTATGTGAGGAGGGCGAAAGTCCCATGAACGAACGACTCCCCAGCTTAAATTGGTATGCTTTGTGATATAGTGGTGGTTTAAAGATGATGGGGTTGAAAGGGAGGGGTATGAGGGCTGGATGGGGTGGTGGTCTGAGGGGTGATTTAAGGAGATTTTTAAAGGAGGGGAGTGAACAGTAGAGGGGGGATGTAACCCCTCTCCGTAAACCATCAACTACGCCCCTGTTAAAATCCAGAAACCTCATGCGAGTCGAAAAAAAATTTGGCCCTTCGGGATTAGGTTGACGTTTTTCAGAGTGATTGCATAACCTTTCTATATGAGAAAGGCAAAAATGTGCCAAAATCCAAAAAAGTGAATTGCCGTCAAATTTTTTTTCGAGTTTGCATCAAATCTCGACGTTTCATGCACCTTGAACACATTTAGCATCAAAAATAAAAATTCTATTTTTAATTTTTCCTATAGTTTATATGAGAAATTTCTGTGTGGCCGCACTCTGAAGCCCAAAATTCCGGAACCAGAAATCCGATCGATCCAAAATTCAATAGCAGCCGATAAGAAGGTTGCACCTTTCATTTGAGACTAAGTTTTTGCAAATCGGTCCTGCCATCTCTGAGAAAAATGAGTGACATTATTTGACACATACGCACATACATACACACACATACATACACACACATACATACACACACATACAGACTTTTTCCGATCTCGACGAACTGAGTCGAATGGGATATGACACTCGGCCCTCCGGGCCGGGATTAGGTTACCGTTTTTCAGGGTGATTGCATAACCTTCCTATATGAGAAAGGCAAAAATGTGCCAAAATCCAAAAAGGTGAATTGTCCTCAAATTTTTTTTCGAGTTTGCATCAAATCTCGACGTTTCATGCACCTTGAGCACATTTAGCATCAAAAATAAAAATTCTATTTTTAATTTTTCCTATAGTTTATATGAGAAATTTCTGTGTGGCCGCACTCTGAAACCCGTAATTCCGAAACCAGAAATCCGATCGATCCAAAATTCAATAGCAGCCGATGGGAAGGTTGCACCTTTCATTTGAGACTAAGCTTGGGCAGATCGGTACAGCCATCTCTGAGAAAAATGAGTGACATTATTTGACACATACACACACACATACACACACACATACACACACACATACACACACACATACACACACACATACACACACATACACACACATACACACAGACATACATACACACACACACACATACAGACGTTTTCCGATCTCGACGAACTGAGTCGAATGGGTTATGACACTCGGCCCTCCGGGCCGGGATTAGGTTGACGTTTTTCAGAGTGATTGCATAACCTTTCTATATGAGAAAGGCAAAAATGTGCCAAAATCCAAAAAAGTGAATTGTCGTCAAATTTTTTTTTTCGAGTTTGCATCAAATCTCGACGTTTCATGCACCTTGAACACATTTAGCATCAAAAATAAAAATTCTATTTTTAATTTTTCCTATAGTTTATATGAGAAATTTATGTGTGGCCGCACTCTGAAACCCGTAATTCCGGAACCAGAAATCCGATCAATCCAAAATTCAATAGCAGCCGATGGGAAGATTGCACCTTTCATTTGAGACTAAGTTTGGGCAAATCGGTCCAGCCATCTCTGAGAAAAATGAGTGACATTATTTGACACATACGCACATACATACACACACACATACACACACATACACACACATACATACATACACATACACACACACATACAGACTTTTTCCGATCTCGACGAACTGAGTCGAATGGGATACGACAGCCCGGAGGGCCGAGTGTCATAACCCATTCGACTCAGTTCGTCGAGATCGGAAAAAGTCTGTATGTGTGTGTGTATGTATGTCTATGTGTATGTGTGTATGTGTGTATGTATGTGTGTGTATGTATGTGCGTATGTGTCAAATAATGTCACTCATTTTTCTCAGAGATGGCTGGACCGATTTGCCCAAACTTAGTCTCAAATAAAAGGTGCAACCTTCCCATCGGCTGGGATTAGGTTGACGTTTTTCAGAGTGATTGCATAACCTTTCTATATGAGAAAGGCAAAACATGATGATTTTTCACATGATTGCTTAGCTTCACTCACCATTTCCGATCGTTTTTCCCCGTTGGATACCACCAGTCCTAAATAAGGTATTGGCACTTAAGTCAAAAGACCAAAAAATTGAATTATTAGTTTAATTAGAACGGGCGGGTTCGCTCCCGTCATACCTCTGTTCACTGGGCAAGGGACCAGAAATCGACAGTCTTCATTAGCTTTGTCACCCACCGAAGTACGATGGGTAATGAACTAAAAATTAGACATCACACGATAATAAAAACCCGGGCCTTGGTATCTAGCGGGGAAATTAAATAGATCAAATGTGTTGTGGTGATCTGCTGCCGTTGTGTGTGATTCTCGCTTTGCAGGCAGGGTACGATCACTGTCGCCAGTGGGATAACCATATGTTATTTCTGGGATGTCACCATACCCAGGGATAGCATAAGGGTTAGTGCATTGGGCCGGAGTCTCAAAGGTTGCGAGTTCGAGTCTCGCCTCTGGGGGAAATTTTTTTTCACATGATTGCTTAGCTTCACTCACCATTTCCGATCATTTTCCCCCGTTGGATACCACCAGTCCTAGAAAAACATCACCAAGGACATTCTACCTACCTCACTTCGTAGTTATAAATCCAAACAAGGCAAAGCCCCGTCTAGTGTTTGACGCAGCAGCAAAAATTAATGGAATATCCTTTAACTCTGAACTTTTATCAGGACCAGATATAAATGAGCCGATTCAAGGAGTAGCTTTACGCTTCAGAGAAGGAAAAACTGCAATCAGTGGAGATATACAAGAGATGTACCACAGAGTTAAGATTATGGAAAATGATCAAGACTCACAACGGATTCTTTGGAGAGACCGCAAAAAAGATCAAGAAGCTGACGTATATGTTTTACAAGTTATGTCATTTGGAGCAACGTGTTCCCCATTCTGTGCCCAGTACGTTAAGAACTTTTGAACTTTTGCAGATGCATTTGGAAACATATATCCAGAAGCTGTAGCTATAAAAAAAACCTGTTTGAATCCACCTAGCGGTGCAATTGTGCCTTTCTCAATCATGAACACGAGAATGTGTGCGTTGTTTATATTCATTAAAAGCTTTCAGATGCATATATTATATTTCATTATTATACATGACATGACAACTATATACAAGAAAAGAAATCATTATTCGAGTTCTAAAATTGTGTAAAAAAAGCAGCCACGGTAATATTGAACTGAAAAAAGGTGCGAAATCGGCAGTCCCAAAAAGTGGATTTTTATGAAAAAAAAATTTTCGTGATAACATAAAATCTCGACGTTTCATGCATGTTTGGTATCAAAAATACGAATTCGATTTCTGAAATTTCATGGGATCCCCCCTTTGAGTTCCGGCTTATATGGGAATTTCATATGTGACCGGACGGTTCAGTCTATATTTCCGGAACCATATAAGCGATCCGTGCGAAATTTTATGGACATCTGTGAGGATAATATAGATATCATTTGGGACTTAGTTTGTGAAAATCGGCCCAACCATTTCCGAGAAACTGATATGAGTTTGCTAGTTTTGAAAGATGGACGCTTTTCCCGGGCACTTCCGGAACCGTCTATGATGGTCAATGTAGTCAACGAAAGTTTGTTTGGTCGTCGGTGACCTAGAACTGAATATTTAAGTTGTTTGAGAGACATTTTAGCGAAATTTTTACCTTTTTTGCTTTCATCGGAGTATCGGTTTGAATCACAATTTGCTATGTGATCGCACGCCACAACCTGTAACTCCGGAACCGGAAGTCGGTTCGGGACAAAATTTAATAGCCATTTACGGGGACGCAACATCTTTCATTTGAGACTAAGTTTGGTTGATTCGGTCTAGCCATCTCCGAGAAACCGATGTGAGTGTTATTCTGAATTTGGATACTTCCGCCGGGGCTTCCGAAACCGATGATGGTGGCCAATGTGACCAAAGAGATTTTGAATGGCTGTTAGTGACCTAGTACTACAAATCGAAGCAGTTGTGGTCACATTTTGGAAAAAATTTCACCATTATAGAATTTATTAAAATCGACATTTTCTACGTGATTGTACTCATCACCCTGTAATTCCGGAACCGGAAGTCGGATCCATTAGAAATTCAATAGCAGCCTATGGGAACGTTGCACCTTTCATTTGGGACCACGTTTGTGAAAATCGGTTCAGCCATCTCTGAGAAAAGTGAGTGAGATTGTGTTCGCGTACACACACACAGACACACATACATACACACATACATACACACACCGACATTTGCCGAACTCGACGAACTGAATCGAATGGTATATGTCACTCGGCCCTCCGTTAAAAAGTCGGTTTTCAGAGCAATTGCAATACCTTTCTATTGAGAAAGGCAACAACACTACGTTGATGATTACCTCGATAGCTTCTTATCAACCCATGAGGCAAAAACCTGTTTTAATCCACCTAGCGGTGCAATTGTGCCTTTCTCATTTCTCCAAACTATGATTTAATAGCTGGTTCGTACAATATAATATTATGGAAATGTCTTTCATTCTTATTACACTTGGTAAGTATATAAGAGCAACTTTTTGCATTCATCGCGGTATCGGTTTGAATCGGAGTTTTCTATGTGATCGCACTCCACAACCCGTAACTCCGGAGCCGGAAGTCGGATGGAGATGGAATTTAATACCAGTTTCTGGGGACGCAACACCTTTCATTTGAGACTAAGTTGATCAAATCGGTCTAGCCATTCTCGAGAAACCAATATAACCGTTATTCTGAATTTGGATGCTTCCGGATCCGTCGATGGTGGCCAGTGTGGCCAAAGAGACTTTGAATGACTGTTGGTGACCTAGATCTACAAATTCAACAGTTGTGTTTACTTTTTGGTAAAAAAATTACCTTTTTACATTCATCGCAGAATTCGTTAGAATCGGGATTTGCTGCGTGATCGTACGTATCACCCTGTAATTCAGGAATCAGAACTCGGTTCCACACAAAAATCAACAGCAGCTGATGGAGCTTTCATTTAAAATCAAGTTTGTCAAAATCGGTTCAGAAAATTCCGAAAAACCAATGTGGACAAATCAACAAATTTTGTTTTGTAACCATACTCTTCAACTCGTAATCCGGAACAAGATGTCGGTTGAAAATGAAATTCAATAGCAACCTATGGGAATATTATACCTTTCATTTGAATCTTAGTTTGTAAAAATCGGTTCAGCCATCTCCGAGAAACCGATGTGGACATTTTGTTAACAACTCCGCACATACACACACATACATACATACATACATACATACATACATACATACATACATACATACATACATACATACATACATAGATACATACATACATACATACATACATACATACATACATACATACATACATACATACATACATACATACATACTAATTACGGCATACTGACGGCAGAACACGGATGTGAATAAGGATTTCATCGAAATTATCTACGGACCGACAGCCACGCCATTCCACTACCCTAGTAAGGATGGGTGACACTTCCCCGAAACGGCGAGTGGGCTAATGGTGCTGGCTGCCCCCCGTCCCAGTAAAACTTTGGTAGGTCTCCAAGTACGTTCGAAACCCGCCACCTTAGCTGGTGCAAGTAGGCTCAGTTGAAGGCTCCTGACTAGCGCCGATCCGGCTCTGAACGCGGTACCCCATGAAGGACCGCGTCAACCCTTGCATGCGACCTCACTGCTCGCAAAGGTAACCATGGGATCATGTGAGGCGACTACCTATTACGGGCGTAGATAGCGGCTTGAAGTTGGGACCCAAAAAGCATACAAGAAGACAAAATCAACAAAAACAACAAAAATTCTAACGGGGCAACTGTGGTGAACCCATTCGCCAAAGGTGGGCTAGCGAGGTCACCGACCCAGCATAACGAACAAGTGCAACAGCAAGTGCAACCACAACAGCAGCAGCAGCAGCGAGAGCAGCCTAGCGAGTCCATACAGAGCACGAGCGGCAACAAACCAACTGGACGCCAAGGAAAGCTAGGATTTCAGGTGCGCACACCGAAACCAAGCGTTACCCAAGAAGACCAGCAGTATGGGTTAGCTGAAGTGACGAAGTTGAGGCAAAAAATTGATGAACTCTACGAATTCGTCAAAAGCAAGGGCAACGTGCACGAACATATCAAGGATCTAGTGATTACCATCAAATCCGCCGTAGCAGCAGCCGAATGCGAACATATGGCGTTACTAGAGCGAGCTGAAAACGCCGAAAATGCGCTGAAGTCCACAGCGATAGAAGAAGCAGAAGCCTATGAGACACCGAAGGGCGGCCGGGATTCTCGTTCTGTGAAAAGAATAAGGGAAACACCAGGAGAGGAGGAGGAACCGAAGAAGCCCAGGAAGGTCGGTGAAGGACAGCGAAAAACCCGACAATCGCAGAGTGAATGGCGTACCGTAGAAACCGTAGAAGAGAGGAAGAAAAAACAGAAAGAAAAGAAGAAAAGAAGAAAAAGAAGAAAGAAGACCTTCGGCCACGCCAGCAGAAGCAGAAAGGAGACGCTCTAGTCGTCAAAGTAAAAGAAGGGTGCGAGAGGATCCTAAGTTGAAGGAGCTGGGGGAGAACGTTATAAGAACCAGGCGTACTCAGTAAGGCGAAATGCTGTTCGAGCTGAAGAAAGATCCATTGATCAAGAGCTCGGCCTACCGGGAACTTGTGGCAGAAGCGGTGGAAGGAGAAGCGAATGTGAGAGCATTACTTCAGGAAGCAGTGGTCGAGTGCAGGAATCTGGACAAGATCACAACGGAAGACGAAGTGAGAAGCGCGCTAATAGAGCAAGGAAACCTGGAGAGGGAGCAGATATCAATAAGATTGAGGAAGGCGTACAGTGGCACACAGACAGCAGTGATACGCTTATCGCCAACCGCAGCCAACAAGCTTATGTCGACCGGTAAGATCAAAATCGGGTGGTCGGTGTGCTCGTTGCGATTGATCCCTAGGGCCACTAAACAAATGGAGAGGTGTTTCAGATGCCTGGGTTTTGGCCATCAGGCAAGAAACTGTAGAGGCCCCGACAGATCTGATCTGTGCAGAAAATGTGGGGAGAAGGGACACATTGCTAGAGACTGCACAAAGCAACCGAAGTGCTTTCTCTGCACAAATGAGGTCGAAAAAGACCACATGACGGGAGGCTTCTTATGCCCAGAGTACAAAAAGGCGAAGGCAGGCCCATAATGATGGAGGTTGCCCAGCTCAATCTCAATCATTGTGACATTGCACAGCAACTGTTGTGGCAGTCAACAACAGAAATGAAGTGCGACGTTGCAATTATTGCAGAGCCATATCGTGTCCCTCCCGATAACGGTAACTGGGTGGTGGATAGTGCAGGGATGGCGGCAATCCAAGTGATGGGCGGTTTCCCTGTTCAAGAAGTGGTGGATAGCACACACGAAGATTTCGTGATCGCCAGGATAAACGGCGTATTCGTGTGTAGCTGTTATGCTCCTCCACGGTGGACACTAGAGCAATACAACCGGATGCTGGACGCATTAACCGACTCGTTAGTCGGGCGAACGCCGGTTGTTATAGGAGGAAATTTCAACGCTTGGGCCGTGGAGTAGGGTAGCAGGCTGACCAACGCACGAGGTTACAGCCTATTGGAAGCACTGGCGAAGCTGGACGTAAAGCTGTGCACATTCCGTAAAGACGGTCGGGAATCCATCATCGACGTAACATTCTGCAGCGCGTCGCTGATGGATGACATGAATTGGCGAGTTAGTGAGCAGTACACACATAGTGATCACCAAGCCATCCACTACACCATTGGTCGGCGAAATCGTACGGTGACGCAGAGAGTGAGGACTGGCGAGCGGAAGTGGAAAATAAAGGAATTCTATAAGGACCTTTTTGTGGAAGCACTTCGTGCTGACAGCGCCACTCCAATTCCGAGTGCCGATGAGCTGTCGGAAAGGATCCTCCGGGCTACTTGCTTAAAAGCCAGAAGACGCGTTCAGAGAGCAAGATATGTAAGCAGTCAGAGAAGAGTGTAAGGTAACATTCCGGGCGGCTAGGGCCGCTTTTAAACGTGAGATTGTGCTAAGCAAGTCCACCTGTGCAGAGCTGTGCAGAGAAGTAGACGCTAACCCCTGGGGCAATGCTTACCGTGTCGTTATGGCCAGGATCAAGGGCCCAATGACGCCAGTCGAAATGTGCGGCGACAAGCTGAAAATTATCGTGGATGGCCTTTTCCCGAAGCACAAACCAACCGCATGGCCGCCTACACCGTACGCTGATGCAGATGGTGGATATGCAGGTGACAATCGGGTTTCCAACGACGAGCTCCTTATAGTGGCAAAAGGGCTGAAAGCGAAGAAAGCTCCCGGACCGGATGGTATCCCCAACGTGGCACTGAAGACTACGATCCGGGCGTTTCCGGACATGTTCAGGATAGTCCTACAGAAATGCCTGGACGAAGGCTACTTCCCGGATAGATGGAAGATCCAGAAGCTGGTGTTACTGCCAAAACCAGGGAAACCACCAGGAGATCCAGCATCGTATCGGCCTGTATGCCTGCTGGATACTCTCGGTAAACTCCTGGAAAGGGTCATCCTCAACAGGCTGACGACCTACGCTGAAAGTGAGAACGGACTATCGCAGAGACAGTTAAGGTTCCGGAAAGGAATATCGACGGTGGACGCCATCCGCATCGTCATCGCGAACGCGGAGAAAGCACTGAAGCAAAAGAGAAGGGGTAATCGCTACTGCGCCGTGGTAACGATAGACGTGAAGAACGCGTTTAACAGTGCTAGCTGGGTAGCCATCGCCGTAGCGCTGCATAGAATGCGGGTTCCGGACTATCTGTGCAAGGTTCTGAAAAGTTACTTTCAGAACCGAGTACTGGTCAACGAAACGAACACGGGGCAGAGGTCGATTAGGGTAACGGCGGGAGTACCTCAGGGCTCCATACTCGGCCCAACGCTCTGGAATATTATGTACAACGGAGTGTTAACACTGGAACTGCCCAGGGGAGTGGAGATCGTCGGCTTTGCAGATGATGTTGTCCTGACGATAACGGGCGAGACCCTTGAGGAGGTGGAGATGCTGACGGCAGAGACAATAGGCATCGTGGAAACCTGGATGGTTAACGTCAGGTTGCAGCTAGCTCACCACAAGACTGAGGTAGTGCTGGTTAGCAATCGTAAGCAAATCCAGCGTCTCGAGATCAGCGTCGGGGGACAATCCATTCCATCGATGCGCGCACTGAAGCACCTGGGTGTTATGGTTGACGATCAGTTGGATTACAACTGCCATGTCGACTATGTATGTGAGAAGGCTGCGAGGACAAATAGCGCATTGGCAAGGATCATGCCGAATCACGGAGGGGCAAGAGGCAGCACGAGACGTCTCCTGGCGAATATCTCATCCTCAATCCTGAGATATGGCGTACCGGCCTGGCTGCAGAACGATATCGTCGGAGGCGGTATGCGTAATTGCCGGGATGATTCCCATCTGTATCACTCTGGCTGTGGACGTAGAATGTTACCAGCGGAGAAATGAACGTAATGCAAGGAGACTGGTTCGAGCGGACTCGTTGGCTAAGTGGCAGCAAGAGTGGGATTACGCGGAGAAAGGAAGGTGGACCCACTGACTCATCCCAAATGTGTCTACTTGGGTACATAGGAAGTATGGAGAGGTGAACTTCCATCTGACGCAGTTTTTGTTCGGGCATGGATGCTTCCGGAAATACCTACATCGGTTTGGACACGCTTCGTCACCCCTTTGCCCGGAGTGTGTGAACGTGCAAGAGACACCGGAACACGTGGTCTTCGAATGCCCCAGATTCGAAGAAGCCCGAAGGGGTTTGTCTGATATAACAGTGGATAATATCGTCAAAGAGATGTGCCGCAACGAGCATATCTGGGACGCTGTCAACAGAGTTGTTACGAGTATACTCTCCGAGCTGCAAAGGAAGTGGCGAAGTAGAGTAACGACATTAGTTAGAACGCCGCAGTAGAACCACAAATAGGGTTTCGGGAGAAATTCCGCCGCCGGGAAACTCACCGACGGTGTAGACTGGGTCCACCGCCGGGGACCAGTTGAGTAGTACGCGATGTAGCACCGGGCTCGGGTCGTCGGGGCGCCAGCGAACCGGACGTCAGGCTCCACCGGAATCGCCGGACCGGCCTCGACACTCTACCGGGTAGCTCGTGAGTAGGCTAGATCCACCGTCGGGGATTAGACCGAGTAGACTGCGTCGAATAGCCAGAAGTGGGTCGTTGGGACGCCAGTGAACCGGAAGCTACGGTCTACCCGGAATCGTTGGATGGACCTCAGCATCTGCTGGCTGGCCGTTGAGTAGGCTAGGTCCACCGCCGGGGACTAGACCGAGTAGACGAGGCGGGGAGCTTAATGGCTCACAGAAACGTACATCGGTATCGGGAGCGGTTTGCCGCCGGGGAATTCACGATAGGGCTGATTCGGCGCCGTGGACTACCCGACAGAATCGTGACGAAAAGGGGAGCTAATTAGCTCACGAAACAAACACCGGTAACGAAAGAAATTCCGTTCTCGGGGAACTCTCAATCGGAGCAGGATAAGCGGTAAAGCTGGAAGATTTTAGTAGAGCTAAATGGCTCAAAAAAGCGGGTATCGGTGTCGGGGGAAATTCCTCCGTCGGGGAACCATAGGTCGGAGTAGGATGAGTTCACCGTTGAGCACTATCCAAGCGGATCGTGATGAGGCCGGGAGCTGAATGACTCACGGAAACATGAGCTGAATGGCTCAGGGAATCAGCACATAAACAGCTCACCACAGGGACGAGAAATAAACGGCGACGTAATGGATGGAGACAAGAAGCAGGAGAGGAAACGAGAGTTAAATCAAAGCTCATAGGTCGTGTCACTCCATGCACCAAGCGAGGCTCCGAGATAGAGCAGCAGAAACAGGTGCGACGAAAGCGCAACGAACCCCCCCACGAAGTAATACGATGACGTAGTTCCGTGGGGAAGAAGGGCGTAAAAAGTAAGGAATGTTTTTAGTGGCTAGGCACGAACGTGAGTCGTGAGTCCCACACAGTGCCAATACACTACAGACCAGGTTTATGAAGCTTTTTTAACCTTACTATAAAAAAAAACATTCATACATACATACATACACACAGATACTTTGAGATCTCGGCGAACTGAGTCGAATGTTATATGAGACTCGGCCCTCCGGGCCTCGGTTAGACGGTCGGTTTTTGGAGCAATTGCATAACCTTTCTATATGAGAAAGGCAAAAGAATAATATTTAATTAGCTTAATCAGCATGAGTTCAATGTTATCTTCATGTGATTATATTTTGAAATGTTGGTGGAATGGGTTTGAAAGTGGAGGGAATGTGGGGTTAGTAGAGTGGGAGTGGAGGATGCGTCAGAAATCCTTCATCTTATTTCGGTATACGGGGTGGATGAAGGAAATGCGGGCATGAGGGTGGTCCAAGAGGAGGGGAGTGATGAAGGAGGGAGGTGTAAGGGCAAGGCGGGGGGAGGGGCGGCAACGCAATACTCAACTGCATATTTTGCCTTCCATTTGAGACTTGGTTTGAGAAAATCGGTTCATTCATCACCGATGAACCGATGTGACTTTAATTGTGGAATATGCCCGGAATTCCGGCCTTTCGGAATCGTTGATCGTGGACAATATATTCAAAGAATGTTTGAATGGCAATCAGTGATCTAGATCTGCGATTAGAAATAATTTGGCGACCATTTCAATAGTTTGTAGCCTCTGAGGTATTACGATTTTACCGATTTATATGGGAAATTCCAGTGTATCCTTACTAACACCCCTGTAACTCCGGAAGCAAGAGTCAGAACCAAATGAAATTCAGCAGCAGTCAATGGTATTACTGTATCTTTCATTTGAAATCAAGTTTGTAAAAATCGGTAGAGAATTCGTTGAGGAATGAAAGCGATATTAGCTTAGGAACTTGGCGGGTTCCCCGGGGGCGTCATGAACCGTCATAGGTGGCCAATGTGGTCAAAGCTGCTTTGATTGATCATTAGTGATCCAGACCCGCAAACTAGAGTAATGTTACTTCAATTTTGATATGTTTTACATCATTTGAACATCATGGTGGTACTAGTTTATATGGGAATTTGCTGTGTGACCGCACTCTTCAACCCGTAACTCCGGAACCGGAAGTCGGATCAACTAAAAATTCAATAGCAGCTTATGGGAGCGTTATACCTTTCAAATGAAACTAAGTTTGCGAAAATCGGTTCAGCTATCTCTGAGAAAAAACTTCATCCCAAACGACAAGGAACTATTAGAATCAATTCAAGCGGAGAGAAGACACAAATCATCTGTAAAATCAATGGAGGATAAGGATTCGGCTGCTGAAAAGGTTCTCGGCATATATTGGAACACCAAAGATGACTGCCTAGCATATCAAATAAAATGGAACAAATACGGAGATAAGCTGCTAAAAAACGAAAACCCAACTATGAAAGAAGTATTAGCCTGCATCATGAGTATTTACGATCCGTTGGGACTAATATCAAACCTATCGATCCACGGAAGAATTCTAATGCAAGAGCTTCATAAAGCTACTACTAAATGGGATGACATGATTCCAACTCACCTCCATGATCTATGGAAAACATGGGTAAAGACTATAAAAGAAGCAGAAAATTTATCAATACCAAGCTGCATAACAGATGGAAACATAGAAGAAATAGAACTTCACACATTTTTAGATGCATCGGATAAAGCGTTTGCGGCAGGAGTATATGCGAGAAGCACTAATCAACATGGCACTTGCATAAGATTGATTGCCGGAAAGGCTAGAGTTGCCCCGATAAAAGGATTATCAATACCGCGTCTAGAGCTACAAGCTGCTGTTCTTGGTACTCGTTTAACAAATACAATCAGTCAGGAATTACGGCTCAAGGTATCAAAAACATTCTTATGGTCGGACTCTCAGACAGTTCTGTCATGGATTAAGAAGATCAATGCAAAGTTCCAGCCATTTATTGCACACCGAATAGGAGAAATCTTAGACACAACGACAATGGATCAATGGAGATGGGTACCTTCCGAGAAAAATCCGGCTGATGCTGCAACAAAAATAACCACAAACCAAACTATGTGGCTAAACGGACCAGAATTTCTGAAATTAAATGAAGCTGAGTGGCCTGCAAAATCAAATAAAGAAATACACGACTTTTTGGCGCTTCATTCCAATCGGGATGAACAAGTATTTATCGAAGAACGAGACTACTCCAACTGGTAGAGATTAGTGAAACACCTCTGCATAATGAAAAAAATCACCGTGTGGATCAAGGACAAAAGCAATTTCATCAAAGGACTTTCAACTGAAACCCGAAGAGCAGCTGAAAATGCATTATATAGAAATCAAACCCATTTTAGACGAGTTTGGAGTTATAAGATCTAAAGGACGTCTGGAGAAAGCAATGAAATTATCGCTGGATGCTAGAATGCCCATAATTCTTCCCCAGAAAACTCACATAACAAAACTACTTGTGAGATCAGTACATGAAAAGTATTTGCATCAGGGAGAAAACAGTATCATAGCCGCATTACAGCAGAAGTATTGGATAATTAATGTACGAGCAGTCGTAAAAAAACATTAAAAAAATGTTGCAAAAAGTGCATTATTTCGTCAGCAACATCCGTTGCACCTATGATGGCAGCATTATCAGATTTCAGAACCGAACCATACATCCATCCTTTCACTAATTCAGGAGTGGATTACTTTGGTTCATTCGACGTAGCAGTAAAACGATCAACCGAAAAGAGATGGGGTGTAATTTTCACCTGTCTTTCATCAAGGGCCGTCCACATTGAAATGGCAGAAACGTTGAGCATTGATTCGTTTATCGTTTGCCTAAAACCGACGTGGAAAAATATCTCATTTGTATAGCGATAATGGAACAAATTTTGTTGGAGCAAACAACGTGTGCAGAAATTGGTATCTGATATCAACACTAGAATGGGAAACGGAGAGGCAGCAAAAATGAAGATAAAATGGACCTTCAATCCTCCAGCCGCACCACACTTCGGAGGTGTCTGGGAAAGGCTAATAAGGATAATAAAATCAGCGTTAAAGGTTTTAGTAGAATCATAGGAAAAAGGACTCCTAAAGTGGAAACACTAAGAGCAGCATTAATACAAGCTGAATTTTTCCTGAACGCAAGACCGCTAACACACATACCAGTCGAAAATATTGATGATGAGGTATTAACTCCCTTTCATGCACTATTAGGACGCTCAGGAGAATATGTTCCACCATACTCCTTAGATGCTAAAGAATTTGATGGAGAGCAGCTCAAACAAATCCAACACGCAGGAAAACAGTTTTGGGATCGTTGGAAAACCGAGTATATACCAACTCTCATCAAACGAAATAAATGGACCAACAAGACCTAGCCTAATAAAATCGACGACATTGTATTGATCACCGATGATAACGCAGCACCAAATACCTAGCTAAAAGGAAAAGTCATTAAAGTGAATACTGCAACCGATGGACAAGTACGATCGGTAGAAATTCAAACTACCAAAGGTGTGATGAAAAGACCGTCGGTAAAAGTTGCAGTTTTGGATGTATCTGGATTGCCTGAGAAAACAATGGATGCTAAGATTCAAAAGGCAAGTGTTCTTCATGCATCGCATTGCGAATCACCCAAAGTAGATCGAAAATTTCCAAATTGGGGTAAACGAAAAACGGTAGACGAAGAAGAGATTGAAGCCACTAGAGACAAATATAGTTCAAGGAAACGAGCCCGAAATAAATCACCAGGTTCAACATAAAACCGATCGGAGAAGAAGGATTAATTTTCGATCACGAAGGAACATGCCTTCTACAACAAGGCTTGTGGAAAACCCACATCAACACCGGGATTTCTCCAACGAAAGACGCCGAGTTAATTAATCACATACACCAAAATCTTACGATGGCGCTTAAGGAAATGGAGAAACAAACTAAGGACCAAACTTTACATTAACTGACATCAGTGCGACGAAGCAATCCAGGAAATACAACAATCAACTAGATCGCGCCGAAGCAAGGGAATTTTTGGTTTCCTTAAGGACATATTCTTCGGAGGAGACGATATCAACGAAGCGATAGAGGCGATGAGGATCCAAGAAGACAACAAAATGCATCACGTATCGGAATCAGTACAAAAGGTATACGAAAAAACTCAAGCGATGAGCAAACAACTCAAAGGCCAAATAGACAAAGTTTATGACGGTATACATTCTCTAGACCACAGTTATTCTGTATATGACTCAGAGCTCTTGCATGGTAGATTAATGGAAGCAGCCATGTTAGCAAAAGAAATGGATGAAGAAATAGTCAATAAGTATAGAAGGGATAGAACATTTCCTGAAGCTTATGAAGCTTTTTTAACCTTACTATAAAAAAAACATTCATACATACATACATACACACAGATATTTTGAGATCTCGGCGAACTGAGTCGAATGTTATATGAGACTCGGCCCTCCGGGCCTCGGTTAGACGGTCGGTTTTTGGAGCAATTGCATAACCTTTCTATATGAGAAAGGCAAAAGAATAATATTTAATTAGCTTAATCAGCATGAGTTCAATGTTATCTTCATGTGATTATATTTTGAAATGTTGGTGGAATGGGTTTGAAAGTGGAGGGAATGTGGGGTTAGTAGAGTGGGAGTGGAGGATGCGTCAGAAATCCTTCATCTTATTTCGGTATACGGGGTGGATGAAGGAAATGCGGGCATGAGGGTGGTCCAAGAGGAGGGGAGTGATGAAGGAGGGAGGTGTAAGGGCAAGGCGGGGGGGAGGGGCGGCAACGCAATACTCAACTGCATATTTTGCCTTCCATTTGAGACTTGGTTTGAGAAAATCGGTTCAGTCATCACCGATGAACCGATGTGACTTTAATTGTGGAATATGCCCGGAATTCCGGCCTTTCGGAATCGTTGATCGTGGACAATATATTCAAAGAATGTTTGAATGGCAATCAGTGATCTAGATCTGCGATTAGAAATAATTTGGTGACCATTTCAATAGTTTGTAGCCTCTGAGGTATTACGATTGTACCGATTTATATGGGAAATTCCAGTGTATCCTTACTAACACCCCTGTAACTCCGGAAGCAAGAGTCAGAACCAAATGAAATTCAGCAGCAGTCAATGGTATTACTGTATCTTTCATTTGAAATCAAGTTTGTAAAAATCGGTAGAGAATTCGTTGGGGAATGAAAGCGATATTAGCTTAGGAACTTGGCGGGTTCCCCGGGGGCGTCATGAACCGTCATAGGTGGCCAATGTGGTCAAAGCTGCTTTGATTGATCATTAGTGATCCAGACCCGCAAACTAGAGTAATGTTACTTCAATTTTGATATGTTTTACATCATTTGAACATCATGGTGGTACTAGTTTATAAGGGAATTTGCTGTGTGACCGCACTCTTCAACCCGTAACTCCGGAACCGGAAGTCGGATCAACTAAAAATTCAATAGCAGCTTATGGGAGCGTTATACCTTTCAAATGAAACTAAGTTTGCGAAAATCGGTCCAGCTATCTCTGAGAAAAAACTTCATCCCAAACGACAAGGAACTATTAGAATCAATTCAAGCGGAGAGAAGACACAAATCATCTGTAAAATCAATGGAGGATAAGGATTCGGCTGCTGAAAAGGTTCTCGGCATATATTGGAACACCAAAGATGAGTGCCTAGCATATCAAATAAAATGGAACAAATACGGAGATAAGCTGCTAAAAAACGAAAACCCAACTATGAAAGAAGTATTAGCCCGCATCATGAGTATTTACGATCCGTTGGGAATAATATCAAACCTATCGATCCACGGAAGAATTCTAATGCAAGAGCTTCATAAAGCTACTACTAAATGGGATGACATGATTCCAACTCACCTCCATGATCTATGGAAAACATGGGTAAAGACTATAAAAGAAGCAGAAAATTTATCAATACCAAGGTGCATAACAGATGGAAACATAGAAGAAATAGAACTTCACACATTTTTAGATGCATCGGATAAAGCGTTTGCGGCAGGAGTATATGCGAGAAGCACTAATCAACATGGCACTTGCATAAGATTGATTGCCGGAAAGGCTAGAGTTGCCCCGATAAAAGGATTATCAATACCGCGTCTAGAGCTACAAGCTGCTGTTCTTGGTACTCGTTTAACAAATACAATCAGTCAGGAATTACGGCTCAAGGTATCAAAAACATTCTTATGGTCGGACTCTCAGACAGTTCTGTCATGGATTAAGAAGATCAATGCAAAGTTCCAGCCATTTATTGAACACCGAATAGGAGAAATCTTAGACACAACGACAATGGATCAATGGAGATGGGTACCTTCCGAGAAAAATCCGGCTGATGCTGCAACAAAAATAACCACAAACCAAACTATGTGGCTAAACGGACCAGAATTTCTGAAATTAAATGAAGCTGAGTGGCCTGCAAAATCAAATAAAGAAATACACGACTTTTTGGCGCTTCATTCCAATCGGGATGAACAAGTATTTATCGAAGAACGAGACTACTCCAACTGGTAGAGATTAGTGAAACACCTCTGCATAATGAAAAAAATCACCGTGTGGATCAAGGACAAAAGCAATTTCATCAAAGGACTTTCAACTGAAACCCGAAGAGCAGCTGAAAATGCATTATATAGAAATCAAACCCCTTTTAGACGAGTTTGGAGTTATAAGATCCAAAGGACGTCTGGAGAAAGCAATGAAATTATCACTGGATGCTAGAATGCCCATAATTCTTCCCCAGAAAACTCACATAACAAAACTACTTGTGAGATCAGTACATGAAAAGTATTTGCATCAGGGAGAAAACAGTATCATAGCCGCATTACAGCAGAAGTATTGGATAATTAATGTACGAGCAGTCGTAAAAAAACATAAAAAAAATGTTGCCAAACGTGCATTATTTCGTCAGCAACATCCGTTGCACCTATGATGGCAGCATTATCAGATTTCAGAACCGAACCATACATCCATCCTTTCACTAATTCAGGAGTGGATTACTTTGGTTCATTCGACGTAGCAGTAAAACGATCAACCGAAAAGAGATGGGGTGTAATTTTCACCTGTCTTTCATCAAGGGCCGTCCACATTGAAATGGCAGAAACGTTGAGCATTGATTCGTTTATCGTTTGCCTAAAACCAACGTGGAAAAATATCTCATTTGTATAGCGATAATGGAACAAATTTTGTTGGAGCAAACAACGTGTGCAGAAATTGGTATCTGATATCAACACTAGAATGGGAAACGGAGAGGCAGCAAAAATGAAGATAAAATGGACCTTCAATCCTCCAGCCGCACCACACTTCGGAGGTGTCTGGGAAAGGCTAATAAGGACAATAAAATCAGCGTTAAAGGTTTTAGTAGAATCATAGGAAAAAGGACTCCTAAAGTGGAAACACTAAGAGCAGCATTAATACAAGCTGAATTTTTCCTGAACGCAAGACCGCTAACACACATACCAGTCGAAAATATTGATGATGAGGTATTAACTCCCTTTCATGCACTATTAGGACGCTCAGGAGAATATGTTCCACCATACTCCTTAGATGCTAAAGAATTTGATGGAGAGCAGCTCAAACAAATCCAACACGCAGGAAAACAGTTTTGGGATCGTTGGAAAACCGAGTATATACCAACTCTCATCAAACGAAATAAATGGACCAACAAGACCTAGCCTAATAAAATCGACGACATTGTATTGATCACCGATGATAACGCAGCACCAAATACCTAGCTAAAAGGAAAAGTCATTAAAGTGAATACTGCAACCGATGGACAAGTACGATCGGTAGAAATTCAAACTACCAAAGGTGTGATGAAAAGACCGTCGGTAAAAGTTGCAGTTTTGGATGTATCTGGATTGCCTGAGAAAACAATGGATGCTAAGATTCAAAAGGCAACTGTTCTTCATGCATCGCATTGCGAATCACCCAAAGTAGATCGAAAATTTCCAAATTGGGGTAAACGAAAAACGGTAGACGAAGAAGAGATTGAAGCCACTAGAGACAAATATAGTTCAAGGAAACGAGCCCGAAATAAATCACCAGGTTCAACATAAAACCGATCGGAGAAGAAGGATTAATTTTCGATCACGAAGGAACATGCCTTCTACAACAAGGCTTGTGGAAAACCCACATCAACACCGGGATTTCTCCAACGAAAGACGCCGAGTTAATTAATCACATACACCAAAATCTTACGATGGCGCTTAAGGAAATGGAGAAACAAACTAAGGACCAAAGTTTACATTAACTGACATCAGTGCGTCCAGGAAATACAACAATCAACTAGATCGCGCCGAAGCAAGGGAATTTTTGGTTTCCTTAAGGACATATTCTTCGGAGGAGACGATATCAACGAAGCGATAGAGGCGATGAGGATCCAAGAAGACAACAAAATGCATCACGTATCGGAATCAGTACAAAAGGTATACGAAAAAACTCAAGCGATGAGCAAACAACTCAAAGGCCAAATAGACAAAGTTTATGACGGTATACATTCTCTAGATCACAGTTATTCTGTATATGACTCAGAGCTCTTGCATGGTAGATTAATGGAAGCAGCCATGTTAGCAAAAGAAATGGATGAAGAAATAGTCAATAAGTATAGAAGGGATAGAACATTTCCACTAACAAGTAATGAAATTCAGAAAGTTAAAAAAAATATTACAAGCTCGCTACCTGTTGGTTGGGTTTTATTCAATCATCCGTCCTCCACTAAATTTGAAACAAAAGTGATAAATGATATTATAATTTTTGTGATGAATTCGATTCTCATTAGCACCGAAAGTTTTGATATATTTCATGTGATAGCCATTCCAAACACCATCTCTAGAACAAAAATCATAACAACAAATCCAATGATAGCTATTAATTCAAATGGTGAATATTTTTATCCATCTGCAAAAATAACGAAAATAAATTAAACACATTCTACGATAAGCCAACCTGAAATTAGACGTAAGCCAGATTGCATAGCAGCAACTTTACAACACCTGAAAATTAACGAAAAATGTTCAACGGAAAAGTTACCAAGAAAATACTTTCACTTGTTAAATTATCGAGGGTTAACACTATTTTATACTATACGAATAATCCTATTGAAATGATCATTCACTGTTCAAATACAGTAATTTCTGCGCCATATGAAGCTGCAATTGTAACTATGGATTCAGATTGTAAGATTATATCTAGTGCCAAAACAATATTTGCAAATATGAGGAATAAATCAAAAAGGACATTAACATTTTTCCAAACAAAGCCTATAATTCAATACGATAAGAATATCAAAATCAAAAACATTCAGGAACAAAAACCTACAGTTTACGACGAGATTGAAGATGTAAACGATATTAACGATAGTAACCCTACCTTTCAAACATATCATCCGTATTCATGGGTTGCAATGATTTTAATTTTATTGATGATTATAATTCTCTATATCTGGATTTATTGTAAATATTTTAGAACAAATCAACCCGCTACACAAGCAAGTATACAACTAAATGAAATGAACTCTCCAATTCAACGTAGAAAATTTAGATATGTGACCTATAATGAAGGAACTAGAAATGTTATATCGAAGGAAGAGGCTTAACGTACAATTACAATTCAATTAGAAATTTTATAAATCTATGGATAGATTTATCAGGGTGGGAATGTTACGCATAGCAAATAATGATCATTCTAGAAACCAGAACCACCCAACATTTATTTATTTGCTTTCAGTCTAGCCAAAGTATCCCAAATTTATTGTTCCAAAAATCTGCATAGCGATAAAGATTGTGACGCATGCACTGATATTGTACAGCCAAAAGGAAAAAGGCAATAAAACTTCTTACCCAAGCTGGCAGATAGGGAAATGGTTAAAACAATATAAGAAATTTCCATACGATCGTCTGTCTGGCACGCCTACGTGTCATAACATGAAAAGAGGGATAATGCGGGTGTTTTCATCAGCGAACCACAAAAGGGAAAAGGAAAATAAAACTTGTACAGGCAGAGATAGATAGAGTAGGCTGAAAGAGGATAGGTAAACATTAGTTATAAGGAATTCATGTATATAGTCTAAAATTGTAGAAAATAAATCAGTATCACTCTATTGCAGTACAAAGTTGCTACGTGAACTCTTGTGACAAGTGGTATTAGTTCAAAAACAATCCGAACTTACGATATCCGAAAGGCATTTGAAAGCACTAAAATTCTACCTTGAGATAGCTTCCCGAGTACGAGGAGAAACTGGTCAAGGATTGGAATTTTTAGTATTATTCAAAGAGCCCTCTAAAAAGTACAAGGGTATTACACTTAAATGAGAGCAACAGGAGTACGTCTTACCTATGGGGCGATCGTAAGCAAAAAGATGGCCGGTCGAGGTTGCTGCGATCAATGAGCCCTTTGGCTCGTCGTTCCTAACGCTGGTGGTGTGCGTATACGAGCAATGCATTAATGGCTCAAAAAAATCGTGTTGCTTAAGGCATTTAGCTGAATACAATGCGGTCGTCCTGATCTGCCATGCCAAGCTTTATAGTGTTAATATTGTATGCTGGCGGCCATTTTGTTTTAGTCAAACGATTGATTATATGCAATTATGCGATACCATTATGCTAGAACAAAAGAAAAACTATTTGTTTTGTGATTTGAATATAATGCGGTTGTCCCGAACCGTCATGCCTAGTTTTCATTGCGGCAAGGTATTTTTTTGCTGATATTTATGCGCGAGCGTTTTTATTCAATTGCGATGTGGCTTACTATAAGGGGCCGTTTATATACTACGTGGACAAAATACCTTTTTTTCTGACCCCCTCGTGGACAAGTGTGGACAATTCCTAAACCCCTACACCCTCCCTACGGTGTCTATGTGGACTTTCAAAAAATGGGTAGTTTCATAAAAGTGGGATTTAGAAAAATTCCCCATGTGGAAGACTAATATGAAGCAAACCTTATGAAAATCGTTCAAATCTCAACGACTTATGATATTTTATATTTCAAAGATTCATCACAAGATTGAAATAACCTTTGAATTCTTGAATTTATTCGTAATTTCAACCTCTAGCTATGAAATCCAAAATTAATGTGATTAGACCATGTTACAGATGATTGCATCAAGTGATTTAGATAACAAAAAATCTGATTCTTTTTCGTGCGAGTTGATTTTTTCGATGATAGTTGTCATAGATGTTTTCAATTTTCACACGTGATACACACGCACATACTATGTTGTTATAAGCATAATTAAAAATCTTGAAAAAATTTGAATTTAACATTCTGAGCAGGAAAAAAATGTTCAAAACCAACAACTCAGGGAACGGGTTTGGGTAGTCAAGGTAGGAAAGCTAGCTGTTGGTATAGAATTAATGCTCTTCCCCTACGAGGACAATCTGGGCGGCAAACTTCAGACTGTCTAATTTACTGAGCCCTTCAGTTCAGTGTAATTCAGTACCACTTCCTCGTTGAGCTTCCGACTGGTTCGCGAACTACTCGGTCTAGTCCCCGACGATAGATCTAGCCTACTCCGACGAAAAGTTCCCCGGCGAGAGAAGTTCGAAAGCTAGCCAACCAGCCAGGTGCTGCGGTCAGTTCGGCGATTCCGGTAGAGTAGGGCATCCGGTTTGCTGGAGACCCGGCGCGGCTGGTAGTGTATCGTCGCGGTCTCGTTCCCGGCGGTGAATCTGACTGTCGCTGACGAAGAGGTCCCAGACGAAAGAAGTACTCCCGATACCGATTCTTATTTGGTTTCAATACTACAACTTCTTGAGCATTTTGGCTCCGTGACCGGTGCCATTTAGCACCGCAACTACTTTAAGCCCTTTAGTTCTCTTCTTGGGCCATTTAGTACTACTTCCTTGATGATCCATTCAGCTCCTCGACTTGTTCGCGAACAACTCGGTCTATTCCCCGACGATGGACCTGACCTACCCCGACAGAGAATTCCGCGGCGAGAGAAGTTCTCCCGAGATCGAGATATCAGTTAGGTGCCGAGGACAGTTCGACGATTCTGGTGAAGCAGGGTGTCCGGTGCACTGGTGCGCCGATGACCCGCGACTAGTGGTGTCTCATCGCTGTCTACTCAGTCTAGTCCCCAGCGGTGAATTCGTGGTCGGTCTGACGAATCCGCACGGAGCGTGACGTCCGGTTCACTGGCGTTTCGACGACTCATACTCGCTGCTCTGTTGCAGTCTACTCGACTAGTCCTCGGCGGTGAATCTAGCTTATTCCTGCGGAGAGTTCCCTGGCGGTGATTGCTCTCCCGAAACCGTTGTTCGATGTCCATTCCGTTGTAAGACGGTCATGACCTACATCAGCGGTTCTCAACCTTCTTCGTACCACGGACTCCTTAGATATCACACTGGGTCGCGAGGTCCCATAGATAAACATCAATTTTGTATGCTATCAATATGTTATTTTCAATTTGTTAGGAAACATGACTTGAAATTTTAATATGCATTCGGAAAATATATTTTTCTTCGCGGACTCCCAGCAATGACTTCGCGGACCCCAGGTTGAGAATCACTGATCTACATCATATCTCTGTTTACTGCGTTCCACGTCTTTACGTCGCTTGTCATTCTGCAGGCTACATTATCCGGGTTGATGTCCGGTCCTCCCGTTTTAAGTAGCTCCCTGCACGTCACTTCAAACCTCGGACGATCTCACACTTCCAGCACAGTGTTGACGTACCCCCGCAGCGATGAAGATACTCCTTAAGCAGCCGTGGCTCGGTAGGAGCTGTTTCAGGTGGAAGGTCATCTCTCCGTGCTTTCTATTGACCCACGCCGACAGGTTTGGATGAGCCGGTAGGTCCACTTTCCTTTCTCCGTATTGTCCCATTCCTGCTGCCACGTCACCATCGAATCGATTCTCATCATCTTCCTCACGTTCCTGGCGTTTCATTGTTTGTAGTACTTGATATCCTCCATCAGGGTAATGCAGATGGGGATCATCTCGGCGACAAGGCTCCGGTACGCAATCGCAACTCGTACGACCAGCAGTCGAAGCGTCCTGTTCAGCTTTTCGCGGTTTCATTGTCTCCGTCACCGACACCTCCATTACTTCAAGTGTCTCACCGTTAGTGACACATCGTCCACGAAACCAACGATTTTCACTTTCTTGGGGAGCCGCAGTGTTAAGACCCCATCGTACATCCCATTTCAAAGTGTTGGACAGAGAATGGAGCCCTGAGGAACGCCCGCTATGACACGCATTGCCTATTGCCCGTTTGTTCGTCTGGTACAGCAGTGCTCTACTCTGGAAGTATCTCTTCAGGATCTGGCTCATTCTTTTATGCCACGCTGCGGCATTGGTCTATTCAACGCTGGATGGCTCGGTGACTTCCCACACTTTGGCAGCAACATCAGTTTCTGCACCTTCCTCATTTCGGGGATTACCATCATCTAAAGACTTCAGCAGTAGCATCCTGGACATGTCCGGATATGCCAGGATCGCAGCTTTCAGCGCCACGGTTGGTATTCCATCCGGACCGGGGATTTTATTTGATTTTAGTCACATCGAAGCTCGTCGTTAGTCATTTACCACTCGGCTGTGTTACCTCCTTCTTCTTCGCCGTACGGTGTCGGTGAGCAGGTACTTGAATCGTGATTCGTGAAGAGATTCTTAACGATTATCTTTAGCATACCCGGGTATATTTCAGTTGGTGTTGACGGACCCTCGTCTTCGTCATGACGACTCAGTACGCGTCCCCCAGGGATTGGCGTTTATTTCTCAGCAGTTACTTATGGCAATTGGCTTGCTAAGCTTGATCTCCCGGTTCAAAGAGTCCCTACCTTCTCGAAACGTCGCTTGCGCTCCTCTCTCACTCTCCGATCTTTCTCTTTTACTGAGCTACTCATTTAACCCGTAAGCTGCACGCCGTCTACTGCATATTTTCGTGACATTGTAACGTCACAAGCCGTCACAATCCTTCTTGTTAGATCAGCTGCATCAACGTACTTGATTCCGTTGTTCGCCGAAGTAACTCAACAAATAGATTTTCGTTAAAGGCTTTCGTCTTCCACTTTGGCTTGCGGCCCGTCCTTCTTCGTGCTGCAGCAGGGTTCCATTGCGCGATGCGGTAGCGAATCGCCTGGTGGTCTCTATGTGGATACTTCTCTCACACTCTCCAGTCCATGTTCGCCGTCAGTCAAGGACTACAGAATGTGGCGAAACTTCTCTCGGTACCGATATCCGTTTCGTGAACCAATAAGCTCCCAGCTCCTCGCTTCGCCGCGATCTACTTCTTATAGTCCTCGGCGGTTGAGCTAGCCTCCACAACGTGCCGTAAGGTAGGTATCGAGTCTGCAGCCAATTTTCACTACAAGGAAATATTTTCACAAGATATACTTTCAAAGGGTTATCTAACAAAAACCTCAATAACTCATATCCCATTAGCCGTAGCTATACACTTTCTTCAGTAAAATTACGCCCCTATATTCGGCTCAACTGTTTGAAGCATTTCCTATACTTTTAAAATTTTGTAGATACCCAGTATTGAAGAAAAATAATGAAAAACGCCAAAAATACACTTTTTTCTAAGTTTTAATGGCTCTTCCGCTCTTATAATCCAAAATTTGTCCAAATTAACTCACAAAACTTCTCTAATTGGATCTCAAGAAAAATTAAAAAAATACTGAAAAAATCTAAGACATTTCAAGAGGAACGTTTTAGAAAATTCACTCCGAAGAAGAAAGTGGTTCTGTTACCCTAACCTTTCGTTTGAGAAGTGAGCCCGATGACTTCTTTAACAAGATGTCATTTTGGGACACCCTAGTACATATAGTGTGCATCTAATCAAGAATGATGTTCAAAATGCCTTTGATGGTAGTTGAAATGAATTTCCTTTTTTTAATGCAAAAGACTTAGAAGATTTTCGGAAACCTGGAAGAGACGGGTCTGGAAGACTCCTTATGGTCCGAATCTCAACAATATGGATATTTTCGGAATGGTCTTGAAGTAGGTACCAGAAATTGATTTTTGACGCCATTTTCAAATCTAAGATGGCAACTTCCGGTTTAGCGAAATTCGCTATAACCCAATCAATATGGGTAGTACAAATAGCTTTAATTAAACAGTTGAATTTACTTGAATTTTAGCAATGTGTTTAATTTGAATCAATTAAAACCCCCAACTCACATTACATACATCTCTTTCTTCTCTCCCTTCCATTTTTACCGCACTCTTCTGGATGAACACATAAAATATTTTACATTTCGCTGGTTTATGATTAGATCTTATATTCGAGGATGTTTTGGATGATCGCCCAGATTTTTCATTCGGGATTTTCGGTTAACCGGAAATCGCCATCTAGAATTTCAAAATGACGTCAAAACATCGACATTTGTCTCCTACTCGTCAAAAACCATTCCGAAAATATTCATATTGATTAAGTTGTAGAGAATCTCGCTAAGCCGGAAATCACCATCTTTGATTTCAAAATGACTTCAAAAATCAATTTTTCATGGACAATCTTGCCCTGAAGATGCAGATTTCTTTAGTTATTTATTCCTGGCACCTACTCGTTAAAACCATTCCGAAAATACCTACATTGATTGGGTTACAGCGAATTTCGCTAAACCGGAAGTCGCCATCTTGAACTAAAACATGGCATCAAACATAAATTTCGGGCACCTACTCGTAAAGACCATTCCGAAAACATCCATATCGCATGGGTTATAGAGAATTTCGCTAAACCGGATGTCGCCATCTTGGATTTTAAAATAGCGTCAAAAATCAAATTCTAGCACCTACTCTTCAAAATCCATTCCGAAAATATACATATTTATTGGGTTATAGCGAATTTTGCCAAACCGGAAGTCGCCATTTTGGATTTCAAAATGCCGTCAAACATACATTTTTGGCACCTACTCGTCAAGACTATATTGCATGGGTTGTATAGAATTTCGCTAAACCGGAAGTCGCCATCTTGGATTTCAAAATGACACCAAAAATCAACTTCTGGCACCTTCTCGTCAAGACCATTCCGAAAATACCCATATTGCTGAGGTGCGGGACAAAAGGAGTCCAGACCCGTCTCTTTCATCTTTCCGGAAAACTTCTAAGTCTGTTGCCTTCAAAAGGACTCGGCATATTTTTTGCAAAAAACGTGATATTTGCGAAATCCGCGCAAAAAAAACTTTTAAAAATATAATAAAAGTCTTGCGTTGAGAATTTTTTTACGCGGACTTTCGAATAATCGCGATTTTTTTACGAGGATTTTCGAACTAACGCGGTTTTTTTTCCAATTAACGCGGTTTTGTACGCGGTACGTATCCCCCGCGTAAAAATCCTGGGTGTAATACATTTTCATTATACATGACATGACAACTATATACAAGAAAAGAAATCAATATTCGAGTTCTAAAATTTTGTAAAAGAAAAAGACCAAATCAAAAACTTGAACCAGTAATCAGCGGTTTGAGTTTGGTCGTCTTGATCAGCTGGTAGGAGAAGCAGGATATTGTTCGCATAATATATAGGAAGGATACTTTATGACCAAATGGTCTAAACACCAAAAATGATTTGGTTAAAATCTCAATGTTTCATGCATTTTAAAGATATTATTGTCATCCAAAATTCGAATTCGATTTCTTAGATTTTTTTTAGTTCCTTCTTATATGGAAATTTCATGTGACCGGACGATTAACAGTTTATATTTCCGGAACCATACAACCGATCCGTACGAAATTTTGTAGCTGGAAAATATACCTTTGAGGCATTTATGATAATCGGCCAAACCGTCACCGAGAAACTGATAATTTTTTTTCGAGAGTTGTCCTACTGCAGCTTGTAACCCGAGACAGTTGGAGCCGGAGCCTAAATCAATATTTAGCGGATGGCTTCAGCGCCACTCCCGAAGGAGACCATTCGCCTTGTTCGGTTTGCCCAGCTATTGAGACCCCTCCTACGGGCGGGTACCATTTGTTTCTGAGTTCTGGCTCCAGAATGGTCCAACTGGACTCAGGTACCTTGATTACCAGTCTGAAAACATTCGCTAGAAATCAACAACAGTATGCAAAGAAGGCCTCAGACCGGTATAATTGAATAGCTCTAACGCTTTTTATCATCACGGGCAAAGATCTACTCAAACACATGGTCCCCAATCGTGGCCGATTTAGGAAAGGTTGAGTCGAAGGAAAAAGGAGTCAACTCTGCTCGCTAAAAACGGAAACGACCGAAAATCGTGAAACTGCCTACACCAGAAAATACCAAAAAATAGTTTACTGCAAAAAAAACTGTTTAATCACTTCAACTCATAATTCGCTTACAAAAAAATATTGATTTCACATTTCGGGTTTCGAACCCAGGCCTTCCTCCAACTTGCTAACTAATTTCCTCGTAGTGCGCTAACCAACATGGTCACTGCCTATCCTGTCTCTCTCCCTTCCCAAAGCATATCAAAAATCTAACTACCTAACGTGGTGTTCATCCGAAAATGAGTGGCTCAAATTACGGTGCGTGCATATACAGTCGGCGTGTTTGCGTGTAATACAGCGTTTTCATCGCTGACCTAGGATTTTCACGGGGTGGGAAAAATAAAACCGCCGAACAAAAAAACTGATAATCGGGTTTCGAACCCGGGCTTTTTTAGCTTGTCACGAAAACGCTGTCACTTAGCTCACTGAACCGGCATTTGCGGTTTTAAACAAAATTGATCATGCGCATGTCAAAAAAAGGAAATGAGTACTCACACTACCATGGTTTTACGTGGGTCGCTCGAAGATCCAGTCCGCTGGGGATGCTGATCCGGTTGCCACAAACGATTTGCCCGGTCGTTTGTTGGCAGAGTCTGACCTGATGGAGGTCACTGCATTACATGTTTCCCACGTGGGTTGATCGATAGTCGGTGCCCAGCAACTGGACGTATGCTGGCAACGACGCTGCTCCCTAGCTAGCCCAAATTTGACGGTCGTCGCTCTTCCGGATGGTTCACCGGGAACTTTGTAGCTAGATGGCGGGGTCAGAAGCGGTTGATGACGGATGATGATCGGTGTGACGGGATGCTGCAGCTTCAAACCTGCACGAAAAACACGCATCCAACAACAAGTTGGAATTAGGGCACGCACTGCACTGGCCACCATTTGCACCTTACCTTAATTCGGGAATACCGACTCTAAACCACTGCTTCGATATGCGGGAAGCCACTTAACTTGTACGAGTTAGAACTGGGAAGGGAAAACTAATTACTGGCAAAACTGATATAGAGAATCTCACGATTTTTATCTTTTACCTATAAAACCACACCGAGGCGCGAAAAAAAAACTAAACCACTCCTGCCTCTTCCACGATCCAGAACAAAGTGAAAAATCAGATCTTTGGAGTCCTCAGTTTAAAGCATGAGTCATATCTTCGTGGCCGGAACTACGCAATCGTTCACGAAATTACGCAAGTTCCCTCGAAGCCTTTTTTTGTATACGGCTTCAATTTCTTTTGAATATCCCCAGACCTCGATCCTCTACCACCAAATCCCGGGTGCTGCCGAATGGCTTTCAAAACCCAGAGACAAATAGTTTCCCCTCCACTATAGCTTATTCTGCGGTTAAAGGTCGCAGAAAGGGTTATCTCAAAGCGGGGCGACGCCTGCGTCGCGACCACCCGCCAAAAGTAACTCGGCTCCAACCACGGCTGGATCCGGTGGGTGCTCAACCACTCATCTGACAGTTCATTCGAAGGAACTCCAACCAACCACTCACTCTCATTCACATTTCGGGAGAAATTACAGAAGCTTTTACCCATGCTGAGCGGACCAGTTATTCGAGGGGCCGCTCGATATTATTTACATTCATATCGTAGTACTACATCATTCCCCACTTTGTTTTCGAAAATTTGATTGGTTAAAAACCAATCAAATTTTCGAAGGATATTTGTATTTGTAATTGAGAAAATCGTGACTGCTGGGGTCATATGTGGTCATCGTCAAAAAAATTGACTCATCATCTATTTGCAGACATTATCTGTTACTGACCATCATCGTTTTCCAACTCCGGTCTCCAGCAGCAATCAACTAAATTTAACCAAAAAAACACAATATCCATGCTAATACTGAACAACTGAAAAACTTTGCTTGATCTTTCCGATAAACTTTGGCTAATGGTAATTGGCAATCACATTCACTCATAATATTCCACTATAATTGGAATATTCCAATGTACAGTTAAACTAAAAATTAAGACACGAATTTCTTTACCTCAGTATAAAAACTAAGAAGTGAAATACGCTCTTCGTAAAACCTTCACCTTTGTGAAAAAATACTAGTATGTTTTGCTGATATCCAAACCTCGGAGTAACATCCAAGCAAAACGGATTCAACATCACATCCTTTAAATGGGGGTCTGTTTCCGGTTATTGTGAACTACTCTGGAGTTCTCCAGAAAAAAAATGTTCACGATAATCCAAAAACGCAAATCGAACGAAGCGAGAATTTCTGACCGTCAAAATTGTTTGACCACGAAAAACTCACAACATAAATTATCAAGAAAAAATACCATGCAGTCACCCCTCGATCACACATGTTGAACTCTCATTCATCCCTCTCACGCGTCACTCATTCTCTTGCCAATACCAATGAACCTGTTCTACCAAATGTCAACA